>NC_142070.1:44410000-44560833 GCF_059756535.1 Pantherophis guttatus | reverse complement strand
GTGCTCAGCAATAGCCTTCATACTTTTGTATATTTATACAAAGTCAGCTTATTGCCCCCACAAACTGGGTCCTCATTTCACCTATCTTAGAAAGGATGGAAGGCTGAGTCAACCTTGACTCAATTTTGTTGTGCTGCAGCTTGATTCTACAGTTGTTGAAATTCATCTTTTTTCTCATTAATCTACATTCAGTACTCCATAATGACAAAGTGAAAACAGAATTTTAGAAATGTCTGTAAATTTATTAAAAGGAAAAAACTGAACGATCACATTTGCAACAACACGTGAAATTTAGCTCCAATGTCTCCCATTCCTCTTGAACGTTGCTGGCATGTTTCTACACCTTGACTGGTGCCCACCTGTGGTATATTAAATTGATTGGACTTGTTTTGGAAAGGCACAAAAAGGCCTCACAGCTGACAATGTATACTGTAGCAGAGCAAAAGCCATGAGGTCAAAGGAACTGCCTGTAGAGCTCAGAGACAGGATTATTGCAAGGCACAGAACTGGGGAAGGCTACAGTAAAATTTCTGCTACACTGAAGGTTCCTAAGAGCACAGTGGCCTCCATGATTCCCAAATGGAAGAAGTTTGGAACAATCATGACTCTTCCGAGAGCTGGTCACCTGGTCAAACTGAGCAATCGGGAGAGAAGGGCCTTAGTAAGAAAAGTGATCAAGAACCAGTGGTGAAATTCAGCGGGTTCTATCCGGCTCGGGCAAACCAGTAGCACTGGCAGCGGGAGTCTCTGTCCACCCATCCAGATGTCATGATGTCCCATTTTTTACCCTCTGAGCATGCACAGAGGTGGCGTGTGCCAGTGAAGTGTGCGCGCGCACGCTCGCATTTGCGAATCAGTAGTGAAGGTAAGTAAATTTCACCCTTGCCAAGAACCTGACGGTCACTCTGACTGAGCTCCAGTGTTATCCTGTCTGGAGATGAGACAGAGTTCCAGAGAGACAACCATCACTGCAGCCATCCACCAATCTGGGCTTAATGGCAGAGTGTACAGAGAGGGAAGCCTCTCCTCAGTGCAAAACACATGAAAGCCCACTTAGAGCTTGGAAAATAGCACCTGAAGGACTCTCAGACTGTGAGGAACAAACTCTAAGCGGGCTTTTATGGATTTTGCACTGAGGAGAGGCTTCCATCTAGCCACTTTTCCATAAAGCCCAGATTGGTGGGCTTATGTCAATGTGATATTTCAGTTTTTTCCTTTTTTTAATAAATTTACAGACATTTCTAAAATTCTGTTTTCATTTTGTCATTATGGAGTATTAAATGTAAATTAATGAGAAAAAATGAATTTCAACAATTGTAGAATCAGGCTGCAGCATACCAAAATAGACAAAAGTGAACGGGATCTGAATATTTCCTGAATGCACTGTGTATATTGAAACTTTCTTTTAATTCCCCCCACCCCACTTGGATGATGGCAGTTCACTTGGGCAAAAGGCCTGAATGGGTTATCATAAGCATGCATCACAATAGGATATTGTGTAACTTCTGTGAAATGTAACTCACTTAGAATGTAACTGTATTTTTTAGTTTCACAATCAAGAAAAAAAAAAAGCCACCCCATCCAGGGTCAGTATGAAAAAGAGGATCTCTTAATACTCAGAGGAGATTCCATCACTTATATTCAAGACTGGGCACAATTTTGCATTTAGCCTCCTTGTTTGTTTGTTTTTAAAACATTACCTTTTTATAAATCATCATAGTTTTTATGCATTCCTCTTAAAAATAGTTTAAAACAGATAAGTTACTAACAAAACAATTTTTAAAAGTCATTTTCCTCCTCATGGCTAGGAAGGGAAAGGGAAGGCACAAGGCAAAAGTAACACCCTCAATTCATTTAACAACCTCCTGCACTGACAAATTAAAAAAAGGAGAGTTAAAGAATTAAAGTTAAGTTAAAGAAATTAACTTAAATTAAAATTAAAGAGAGTTAAAGAAAAGAAAGTGCAGAATTTCCCTATCTCTGCCTGTCTTCAACAGTAAGAGGTTCACACACTTTCCAAAGCAGCTAATAATATATGTCGGGAGCCCTCATTGTTAGTCTAAGCAGGGAAATAACGTTAAAAATCAAAAGCAACAGCAAACATATCTCCTTAATATGCCATAACGCTTCCAGCACCCCAGCACCATCGCCCCTGTCATATCCAGTTTGCACGTGTCCTTTCTAGCTTTCATGGCCAGCCTGAACCTGCACCTCGTGGAAGGCTGTCCTGGACCAGACACAATTCTCCGGCAGGAGAGAGAGAGAAAGAAGCAAATAAACAAACTGAGTGGTGTAAAAAAAAGAAGAATTGCCTCGCAGGTGCCTGCAGCTGGCGGTTAACACAGACAGTAAGCGGATCAACTCCTTCTCCACTGGCTGGAGGGGGAAAAAAAATAAAGCTCCTACATTTACTATTCAAAGTTTAGTTAATTTGGATGATAACGGTTAGTTTTTAATCCCATTGTGCAGGACTGAATATACTGAAACCTAACAGCTTTCTGAAAGGATATCTCTCGCAAGCAGAGCAGCACTCGGGAGCGTCCCTGGGCTGGACCGAGCAAGGCACGCTGCTTCTGAAAACTTTCTCTAAGGATTTGTTTAGTCACCCACCAGGTTGGAGACAAAACAGGTTGCAAACAAAACATCGAGAAAGAACATTTCTTCGGCTAGCATTTTATCACGAGAGAAGAGCCCCAATTTGCATTTTACCATGAATGCGGTGAAAAGAAAAAGAAAACAGTTAAAATTTAAGGACATTATGTGGCACTTTCCAAAGTAAAGTAATAATAAAAGAGATGAACATTAATCTGTTTTAAAGAAAGAGAAGAGAACCTGCAAAACATGACAATGAAACTAAGAATTTGAACTCGGGAGCACGACGATAGTATTTCCCTGGAATAGGCTCCATTTCCTGAATGACTGGATCTAAATGAAGGCTCTGGCATACCTCTCCAAATTTCTCTGGGTTATTTTTATATGAACTGGCAAACCCACAGCTGTATTTTGGATCGCATTTATTACTCAGGCAGTGAATAGATCAAATAAAGTGATTGGGAGGTGCGGGGTGTCCTTGGGCAATGAAGTAAGGAGTTGCCACTGCAAGATGAAAGAGGGTCTGGAAATGCGCACGGAAGCTTTGGAGAGGAAAAGGACCCTTCTTCTTCTGTGAATTTCCCTAGATTCCTGTTGGAGTGTTTCCCATATTTCCCTCTTGAGTCTTTCAGAATATATAAAACATCTTTCCCCAACGTCCATTATTTCCCTCTGGACGCCCCCCCTCGAACAAATCTGTTGCCCCCCCGAATGAGAATCCTTTGCGCCTCAAGCCAAGAGGCGCGGCTGCCAGAACAGAGGCCCTTGGAAAAAAATTAACAATGCTGTGAAAATATGTTTGCAGAAAATAGACAATTGTTGGATTAGACTATTCAAGTATGAAATAATGCCTTTTTGTGTAAAAACTTCAGCAATGTGCGTGTACAAAAGTTCCCTGTGGCAGTTACTTGCTCCCTTTGTGAGCGCTGCGCTTTGGCGTCTCCACTTGGCGCGTTTCACTCCAAGCCCCTTTAAACGCGATTGTTTCTTTCTTTCTCAAGACATTTACCGGATCAAAACATGCTGTTAATTCGATCAGAAAGCTTTACCCTCTCTAACAATGCCACAATAATTTCTCCTGAAGTTTGTTAAATTGACCAAAATTAGGCAAATGAATAGGTGCAGGTGACACCGCATAATGGGCTCTCGGAGCAGCTGCGATTCCCTCTTTATTTTGCCTCTCTTTTCTTTGACCCGCATTATTAAAATTTAGGCCCAATGAAACTATTCACACTTTTCAATGGGACATTTTCCTATAGGATAATAGGCTACAAATTGAGCCTCTCCAAAGGCGGGGGGGGAGGGCGGAGGAGCGAGGCAAACCACACGATGGAGAAATACACACCATAGGAAAAAGGACGGTCGTGTGCCAAAAGTTTGAAGGAGCCTCCCTGGGTCTGCTGAGGGGAGGAGAGAAATTTATAAAGCGGGGAGGGGGGTCTTGTGCCACCCTTCAGTCCCCACACCTGCCGGGGTGCCCCCTCCCCGCCACAGAAAGCGATGAAAACAAAAAAAGCCTCGCTGCCACCTCTCATAAAGATGGGACGTGTCACCAAGTCGTGTGAGAAAAGCCTGAGAACAAACGGACCCACTCCGTCTCCAAGGGCTCTTCCTTGAACTGGGCGGAACAGCCTATTAAGGGCTTACTTAATTACTTTAATGACTCTGGACAGGCTTTAAAATGCAGTCGGCGCTTGGACAGGGAAGGGAGGCAGCGGGGGTGGGGGGGAGGAGAGAGGTGCCTGGGATTTGTAAACAGGCGGTCGTGTGAGAGACCGACCGGGCGTTTGGGGGCTTTGAAGAAGGACGCGGGTGTTTCACAACCTGCCAGCGCGCCACTGCGCTCCACTTGTTGCTTCTGTGGTCTTGCGCTGCCCGTTGCCATGCAAATGCTCTTTGGGGGGCCAATCACGTGTCCTTGAAGGCCACGTGGAGTGACAAAGCTGATCTGTCCTCCTTCCCTCACCCACCCCTGGTCTCTGGGGAGGTGAGGGGGGGGTGAATACCCTGTACATACCCAGGTTTTAAGGAAACCTTATCTTTAATGCATGTCTTCTCCTAATGCTGCTTTCCCTAATCCTATGGAACCAGGCAGGCCATGAATATCGCCCCCTCCCTCGCCTTAGAAATGATCGCTTTATAAATCGCCTCTTGGAAGTTCGGGCTCCACAATCCACCTGGGCCACTTGAGTAGAGACCTCCGGCTAGCTTTCCCACCTCCCCCCCGTCCGCTTCTCGCCTCGATGTCTTCAAAACTTAAGGAACGGAAAGTGAGTTGGCGCTTTGGCGCTGCCCCGCGCACTTCAGGCCGAACGCAGCTTTCTTCTCCGGAGGGCCTGGTGCCATTTAACCTCAGCCATTGGCTTTGTGGCTTTAAAAGAGGGTGGAGGAGGGTGGGTCGGTGGGACGCAGCACCAGGCAGGCGAGCTACTAGTGAAAACACTTCGAAAGGAGACTTTTCACTCTGGGCAGCTCATGTGAGCCTGTCAGGCCACTGGGTGACCCAGATGTTCAGACGGCCTGGTCTTCTCGTCCCGTCGCACTTTCCCCCTGCCCTTCCCTGCCCTTTCCCGCCCCCCCCCATCCTATGTAACTGAGATCCTATGGAGTTCTAGGTAATTGGTTGCTGACAAAGACACCCCTCCTCCCTCTCTCTCCAAAGTTTCAACAGAGGATGGGGGAGAATTTAATTCTAGAATTCTGGCTTCAAAAGATGATTTTGACGGGGATTTTTTTTTAAAGGTGAAGAGCAGGTGGATACCCAGAAGCATCGAGTAACTTTTAAATGGCCTGGGGTTAATAACAAAAACCGGTGGGACTCCGTCCGGTTTGAGGCTCTTCCCGCTTGTCCGCTATTCGTGTATTTATCCTGCACCACTAACATGTTTTCCAGAAGATCCCCATTTCGCACAAAGTGATCGAAAAGAGGAGAAGAGACCGGATCAACCGCTGTCTAAACGAACTGGGGAAAACCGTCCCCATGGCCTTGGCCAAACAGGTACACGCGCCTTTCCCAGCCAAACAACAACAACAACAACAACAAAAACCCTCCCGGGGCCTTGGCGTCCTTCCAGAGGAAAAAGCGCAGCAAGTGACAAGGGTGGCCTTGGTTAGAACCGGCAGGTCCCTGTCTTTGCCTGGAGAGCTCCGGCGGGAAACCTTGCCATGCCGATTCGCAGGGAGGCTTTCAGCTGAAGGCAAAACGGAGTGGCTTTTTCGTTCTGTGCCACGGCAAGTCCGTCCCTTCCCCCCCCCCTTTCTTCCTTGGCACCAGATGTGACTTCTCCTGAAATGTTGCTTTTGGCTCCTTGCAGAGTTCCGGCAAGCTAGAGAAGGCGGAGATTTTGGAGATGACGGTGCAATACCTGAGGGCCCTGCACTCCGCGGATTTCCCTCGGGGAAGAGAAAAGGGTAGGCGCGCACTTCGGGGGGGGACGGTGCGTCCCGGCGCTTGGCAGCCAGCAGGCGAGCCGGGCAGCCTGGCGCAGAAAGAGATGCTGGGGGATTCGGGGGAAAGCTTGCGGAGCGCCTTAGGTCGACTGGATGCTAAGACAGAGCTTCTTAAGAACTGTAGCTCAGATTCGGTTAACCACATTTTTAAAACGACAGAAAACTCTTTTCTTTTCCTACAGATTAAATTTGCTCTCTTTTTGGAATGAAATAAGGCACCTTTTCAGGCCAGGGCCAGTCTCAAATATTTTGCTGCCCAGTGTGAAGAACCAGATTGCCCATCCCTTCCCTGCCTTTCTCTGATCCCCTGACTTTTAGAAGCATCTTGGCTTATTTTACCCTGGTTTAATGACAAGCCACTATAGACTTTTTCATTTGAAATGCTAAGCAGTAAGTTAGGTTTTACATACTTCAGAGTCTTGGTCTGCATATTGTCTTAACTCAACAACCCCTCCCCCCCTCCATGGTTCTGTGTAATAGGAGAATCCAGCTGCTGTCCTCCACCACACCTGAGCAGCAAATTCAAGGCTGTGATTGAGCTGCCTCCTGGCAGGCTTTGAGGAGCTCAGCTAAAGAGCAGCTTCATCTTAGCCCCTTCCCCAGATCCTAATCTTTAGCATTTATTTTTATTGGAATGATTAAGTATTGTTTTAAGGGTTAGATAAATTAATAGAATGGGGTCAACCCATGAAGAAAGAGGCAGTTCATTCCAGATTGCTGAGCGCAAGAGACATTAACTGTAGAAAACATGGCTATTAAATTAAGCATGCGATCTTCTGTAATTGGGCATTGATGGATGCAAAGAGAGTATGGTTGGGTAGGTGGGTATTTGATTGGATCTAGCATTTGTTAAATGTTTAATAATCTAGGATAAAGAGGTATCTATTTGTCCATTTTAAGTAGAATAAAATGAAAGCCTTTTGAGATGAATAATACATTTTTTTGGGTGGTACAAACTTTTAGGGACTATAGCACACTTGCCAATTGATTAACTTTGTGATGTGTTAACTTTCAGTAGATGCATATTTTGTGCACATATACCCACAATGGTCTATATTTCAAATTGTGTGTGTTTGTGTAGGATACAACATTGCTGTTTGAAGTTATTTTAAATATTGATTAATTCTGTCTTCAGCAGGGTGTTAAATGTGTTAATCCACAACTTCCATCTTTCCAGATGGCTTGACTGAAACTGGTAGAGTTGCTGTTCACACATCTGAAAAGAACCATGTTGGGAAAGTCTGAGACAGACATTGATTTTAGACTGTTTGTACTGTTTAGATTGTTTGTATAAATGGTATAAACTTTCTGTTAAGAGAATTTGGAGTAAAGTTTCTTGATTTAATGATCCACTTTGTGGTTATAACTTCTGACACTGCTGGATACTTGATAAATGTCATTGTTCTTCAGCCTGCCTTTCATAGATACCTTTATTAATATTTTGTTAACTTGGAGGCTTGCCCATATTTGAGTACTGTCAGTTTCAGAAATTAGCCTACTAAATTAAAAATAAAAAAAGTGTTTGCTAATTTAGCTACTACAAATCGTAATAATTATACTGAAATATAACTTACCTAAACCTAAACCAAAAATCCCCAAAACCAAGCATACAATGCTATTTTCTTTCTTTCTTCCTTTCCAGCAGAACTTCTAGCTGAATTTGCCAACTACTTTTATTATGGCTATCATGAATGCATGAAGAACCTAGTTCACTACCTGACCACAGTGGAGAGAATGGAGACCAAAGATACCAAGTATGCTCAGATTCTGGCTTTCTTGCAATCCAAAGCTCACTTTATCACAGAACCTCTCTATGCTTCCTTGGGATCTCTTCCAGAGTCAGACTTTTCCTACCAGCTTCCTCCAGCTCCAGACTGCTTGGGTCAAGGCACTAACGATCCTGTTTTCTCACAAGCGGCCGGGCACAGTCACTTCTCCTGGCACAGTTCCACCAGAAATCCCACCATTCCTTACCTTCCCAATACCACTATGCCCCTCAGTAGTCCCGGACAGCAGCGCAACACTTTCTTGCCATCGGTACAAGGGCTGGATCGCCACTACCTCAACCTGATTGGCCATTCCCACCCCAATACATTTAGCCTGCCTCCTGGCCAACATCCATCTGTGTTGTAGCCTACATCTGGGATGTCCAGTTTGTTTTCCAAAGGGGGCTCCAGTGTCTTTCATGGCTGAATTAGAGAACTGGATGGTTTCTTCTGACATGTTGTTCTTAAAGGCAAAGGACATCTTTCAGCCCATTAGTTATCTGAAGAGAATATATTACCTTGCACCATAATGGCCCTCCCATCACTGTAAACAGATATGTAACTAATGGTGGGGAAAGAATAAAGATGAACTCCTGGGGGAAGAAGGTGTGTATGCCTTATGTCTTTATTCATTCTTTTATTATCCAGCTCTTCCAAATATTTGCTCCAATAGTATATTGTTTGCTTCCAAACAGACATCAGTATAGTTGCAGAGAGCTGTACTGATTTTAAGACAAAGAGGGGAGATGCCTGTGCTGAATGAGTATGTTTACCATCCTGCTCATGACAATTTTTACACTCGCAAGAGGAGCAACTCTGTAGGGCAACCTTTAACTGAAATAGAGGTAGTCCTTGACTTACAACCATTCATTTAGTGATCATTCAGAGCAGGGGTGGGTTCTATTTACCTTTACTACTGGTTCGCAAGAAGCTGAACTTAGGACATTCTCATTACAAAGAATATAAAGGATAATAGAAGGATGAGCCACATGGAACCTGTGGGGATTTATGTTATTTTCTTCTTGTACAAAGTTTAAATGTGACTTTTAAAAAGTGCTGGACTTTCGGCTAGAATTAATGAAAACGGCAAATATGACTGTATGCATCTCTGCTAAGGATTGTTACTACGAGCCTTGAGCTCACAAACTCTCTACACAAAACTTTCCTATTACATTTTCTTGGTGGTGGATAGGAGTGAAGAAAAGAAATGGTTGCTGCTATTCCGGAACACTTAGAAATCTGACTGCTTTGGTATTCTGTTACAAACTGCTTAGGGTTCTAGATTCTATCTTTTTTTGACAGACAGATGAGAATGGTCCTGTTCACACAACTTAGTCTAAGTGGGCTAAAGGATCTATTATATGAGCGTTCTAGCTTGTCAAAATGTGGGCGGAGCCATGTAGCCACCTTGGTCAGCCATAGCATAGAAACAGAGAAGAGACAATACAGTGGCAAAAAAGACAACATTTTAAAACTATCCTACATCAGCAGGAGCAACAACTTCCCAAGAATTTGTTTTTATATTTTAACTTCCATGCCACATGGAGGGGGAATAGGAAACAAAGAAGGTGCTAATGGAGGGTAATTCTCTCATGATTCCATCAGTGCTGACCTATCCCTCAACTGGGCTATTTCAGATTTATAAACCTGAAAGGGGGGGGGGAATAGAAGGAATTAATAAGCCCCTAATTTCATTGTAATAGCTATGAAGACTCTGACGATTGTCTCTCTCTGGATAAATGGCACAACTTCAATTATCCTGCCGGATGAAAGGCTGGCTTGACTAGTTATGTTGTACAGATAGTCAACTGAACCCAACATTTATGTTGCTAGCTGAGAAATTTGTTAAGTGAGATTTGCCTCATTTTACAACTTTTCTTGCCACATTTGTTAAGTGAATCACTGCAGTTGTTAAATTAGTAACACAGTTGTTAAGTGAATCTGGTTTCCTCATTGACTTTGCTTGTCAGAAAGTTGCGAAAGGGGATTACGTGACCCCAGGACACTGTAACCATCATAAAAGTGAGTCAGATGTCAAGCATCCAAATGTAAATCACGTGACCAGGGGATGCCACAACGGTCATAAAGCAGTTCCAGACTAGTTCTTGGGAAACAGAGTAACTTATTCCATTTTGTCCTGCTGACTTAAGATGTGAACTGAACTATATTGTTTGCTAAGGTCATCAAATAGGTTGATCCACAATTTGTAAAGCCCACAATTCCTGAGAGGGACAAAAAAGATATTCATTACAATTGTGTATAACATATACCATATTTTCCCCTTTAAACTGTAAACACAGAAAAACAAATCTGGTATGAGAGATGACTTAAAAGAGATCAATTAAAATTTGATGAAAGGAAGAGAAATAACAACCAGTTTTCTTATGACTCCAATCCATATTATGAGCGTTGCAGTAGTGGGTTTCAAATCCCGGTGCTACTGGTTCGTTATTGAGAGCGTGCGGGTGCGCTCGCTTGCTTTGTGAGTATGTGGCACTTCTACACATGCACAGAGCATTTTTTATGACATCTGGGCGGGTGGGCAGATCCTCCTACCGCTGCCGCTCCTGGTTCACCCGAACTGGGGCAAACCGGTAGCAACCCACCACAGGAGTGTTGTAAGAAAACAGCTCTTGTTAAGCATCTATAGGATAAAATCCATGTGGTGGTGGAAGAATGGCAGGTGTCTATTATCAAAAATCATGTCTTGCACACATTTTCCTTATCTCTTGAGGCAGAATATGAAGAAAAAAAATCTTTGACCATTTTTCTCTGTCCTAGCACTAAGCTGTTCAGATCTCCTTTGGCACTGAAGCATTACGGACCCACTGTTATCCTGGAAATATAAATTATTATTAATTTATTCAACATTTTGAGTACTGTTAACCAAATTAGATCAAAACTCTCCCTCCTTCCTAACTTTTCTCTGCTCAATATTCTTCCTAGGATTAGCCCAAGGCCACCACAGTCAGTCACCGATGTCATTTACATATAATTTTGCAAACCTGCAGCAGCCCAAGACAGTCTTTGTGTCTCAAAAGTTGCTTCTATTCTTCAATCTCTGTGTGTGTGTGTGTGTGTGCCCTTCCCTCCCCTTTTAATTTAAGAGAGGAGGATAACCTCGGCTTTAGATTTACAATGGGTTTGGGATAAAATTTTTGTCTCCTTGTCCTGCCTCAATCTTTCTTTGCCTCTGCATTTCCTGGCTTCTCCTCATTTTAGTACCGGGTCTCTCCTCATTTCCGTGCTCATTTACAAAGACCTGCAGTCTAAAGTAGTCTTAATTTCATTCCCAGACAATGAGAAATATTATTTTAGGTGAAAGAAGGAATAAATATGTTTTGAGGCTAATTTTCCTCTCTCCCTCCTCATGCCTGAATAGCACCACATTTTTTTCTTTCTTGTATGCTCTCCTCTAAATTAAGTTGCATGGTGCCTCCGACAAAATACAAGAGCAAACTTCCCAGCCCCTTGTTTCTTGGGCTTCATCCTTGATTGGGCAAGAATAAAAATAATCTTCCCCATGAAATCAGGGGTTCTCTCTGCACAAGGGACAAAGCTAGGCCTCAGTCGCCTTGAATTTGTCTTAGCGGCTACAAGAGCCTTGCAACCAGCATGGGTCTGGGTCCACCCAGGGACTATCCACTGCAGCTTTCTTAATACAGAGGTCACGTGTGCTTTCAAGCATTATTGAACAAGCAGCCAATTCTTCCCATATGGTCTCATGACAGCAACTTCACCTGCCTGCATTAAGTTCGGATGATGCAAAATGGCAAGCTTGGAATGGTGGATGTTGCAGGCATGGTTCAAAGATATCCATTAATATTAAAAGGATGACATGGTTTCCCAGAGAAAACCCTCTGAGGAAACAGGAGGAAATTAACAGATTGTAAACAGACACCATGGAAAAAGGAACAGCTGGAGGTATATTTTGAAAATTATTATCTGGTTAGTAGACCTCTAATTCTAGTCTTTTTCATAGCAAATACTTGGTAAGTAATCAACTGAAAAGAGACTTTCATTCCGCTCTGTACATCTGGGCATGCAAGAGAGCATCCATACTTTTGTCTCTCATTTATTCAGCAGGTGTTGATTTAACTGCTCTGTGTATGAAATCATCTGGTTGAAAAGCCCAATGACAATATGATGAAGTTCTTTCCATGCTGAAACATTTCATACAATTACAGTTGCATGTGATGGTTCTATCTATCTATCTATCTTCTCTGTCTTGTCTTGTCTTGTCTTGTCTTGTCTTGTCTTGTCTTGTCTTGTCCTGTCCTCTCCTCTCCTCTCCTCTCCTCTCCTCTCCTCTCCTCTCCTCTCCTCTCCTCTCCTCCTCTCCCCTCCCCTCCTCTCCTGTCTCCTACTGTGTTTCCCTCCTATTCACCCACAACTGGCCTAAGCATGATTAAGAAATAAAGCACAATGAGCTGGGCAAACCTACCCTACTTTAGAAATAATCATTGCAGATCAGACTGTTTATTTATATCAAACCCAAATCATTTTAATCTATAGTAGTATTTGGGATTGATATAGCAAGATTTTAAATCTCACTAAACTAACACATTAGCTGAAATGAAGCAGTTGTATTTTATATTGATTTTAGCATGAAACATGAATCTTTCCATTTTCAGGGATATTTCCTCTCACTTAGGAAGTACATGCGTGCGCACACGCATGCACGCACACCAGGGGTGAGTTCTACTTACCTTTACTACCGATTCGCAGCGGGGCTACTTGTGCAGAAGCTTCTGCGCATGCGCAGAAGCATTTTGATGATGTCGGGGTTGGTGGATGGAGCCTCCTGCCAGTTTTACTACCGGTTCTATAGAACCGGTGCAAACCGGGGGCAACCTACCACTGATGCACACATATGTATATATAAATACATTTAGAGAGAGGCCAAGACAGAGGCCAGCATAATTTGCTCTATTGTCTTTAGAAAGTCGTGTGAAAGTCGTGTGAGGGAAAGTCGTGGTTTGTATGGGAACCTCCAATAATGGATATTGATGATATTTCATATATAATGTGTAATAATCTGTCCCAATCTAGCATTGAAGTCTCCCCCTAGTAAGACCCTGGCTTTTGGATGGTCCATGATGAGTTTACTAATGTAGTGTTCCAACTCCATCCATACTGCAGTGGTTTCAGCTTTTCTTAGCGATGGTGGAAGATAAACATTAATTATTAAAATCAAGACCAAGTCCATCTTGAGAAGAAGGGCCATAGCCACATGTTTTAAAGGGGCAATAAAAGTGGAAACTAATATGTTTCCACTGCTGTCAGTACTCACAGCATCCTCTTACTATCTTTGTAAAGTCTCATATTTATTTAATCAATTAATTGGTTGCCTCAATTACTGAAGTTACTTTAGGCAGCGTATTGAAAATAAGGATCAGAAACACAAATACAATGATAAAAGGAAGAGATATCTCATGTTGGGGTACAGCAATGCTATTAAAAAAATAGTGACACAGAGGGGTGATAAATTACACCGCCCAGGACCTGCCAGAAATCACAGCTCTTCTAAATGCCAGCAAGGTCAAAATAGGATAGACTTCTGGGGGTTGCTATTCCATAACTCAGAGGAGCTACAGAGAAGTGCTTCTCTCTGAATGCTTGTTGTGAATGTTAATTTGTCAATTGTCTAAAGGAATTTGTTGAAAATAATTTATAGCAAATCTTACCTTGCTTGTCAAGACGAATGCTCTCTACACTAAGACTATGATGTACAGGCTCCTGAACACCTTAGCTATTAGAGATCGCTATCCTCTTCTGATTATTTCTGAATAATTGCAGAATACATGATCTTTACCAAATTTATTTATTTATTACTAAATTTGTTTGCTGCCCATCTCTCCATATCTCTCTGCAACCAAATTGGACCTGAGTGGAGCTACAATCTGATTTATATGAAAGAGAAGCAGGAATATTGGACATCCTTTGACTGTCATTGTAAGGGCTAAAATTGGCAAGGTGGGAACTAAGGTCGGAGAGAATCATCATGTAAACACAGAATGTCAACCTTCAAAACAGAGAAAATAATGGCTAAGAATTCATTAATTCAAAAATACTGATTCTATATTCTACCTTAGATCTATCAGGCATATATGACTTATTTTATTTGAATGAAAGCTATTTAATCATATCACATCATTGAAGCTTCTATAGGTAGCCACTGACTACAGATTCTGGAGAAAGATTTATTGCCAGATGTGGTATGAAGTCTGACAATCACAAAATATATTGATTGCATAGCAATGCCAAGCATGGGTAGGAATTCTGCATGTGAATGATTAAAGCTAGTAATTTAGTCTGTCTCTCTCTGTCTCTGTTTTTTTCTCTCTCTCTCCCCTCCCTCCCTCTCTTGCCTTCAAGTCACTGTTGTCTGCTGCCAATGGCCTGAACAAGTCTTTCAAGATCTCTTGATTTCCCTCTGCCTTCTTCCTAGGGCTGAGAGAGAGTGACTGGTCAAGGTCGTTTATAATGATTTTAAATGCATTGTGAGCGGCCCTGCGTCTTCGGAGAGGCGCGGCATACAAATTTAATTAATAAAATAAATAAAATAAATAAATTTAGCAGGCTTTGTGCCTAAGGTGGCATTACAAACTTCCCTGGTGCCTTAACTGCTACACCAAACTGGTTATCTCATCTGTTCTACTTTGCCAAAAAAAGCCACCATATGCAATGAAGGCCAGTAATGACCAAAATCTATGGAAGAGTGTAAAGTGAAAGGCAAAAGGACTAATTGGTAAAGAGCATGATTTAATGAATGAAATGAAACCATTAAAAAGAGGAAGGATGAAATACAATTAATAAAGACCTTTTATTGTGAAATTCAGTAGATGATGCAAGAGCCAGAAAAGTAAAGAGCTAGATTTAATTCTGGAAGAAAGATAACATGTATGGTATGTCAAAAAGTATGCATTGCTGTCACCTAGGTTGTGCTGAATGCATATGAAAGTTTGCTCCAAAGAATGGTGATAATGGAAGAAGCAGATATTTAATTTGGGGAGAATTATGCAATGTTATGAATGAATATGATCCAGGAGAAATAAATCCTGTTAGTGGATATTAGTGGACAGCTTAGAATGAGAAAACAGAAAAAGTTATTGAAATATTAAAAACCTTGAAAACGAATAAGCTTGATGACTGATGATTTACCTGATTTTAAAAGGTCTCTTTGTTTCAAATAAGTGGCTTAGATCGATTCATATACACACATGGCAGAGAATGAATATAAATAAAGAGTGATTGTTCATGATGAACAATTAAGATAATTGGTGAAGGATATAAGAATAATGGGGGTTTCTGAATGTGGGGCAATTAACTGATGGTGTTGAGGTTGGGTCTTGGGAAGAAATGAACAAGGAAGAAAAAATATGTCTTCTCAATCATTATAGTCATAGACCAGCACAAATAGGACAATAGAAGCAATAAAAAGTATGAACAATAGATCCATTTGCACATACACACACCCTGGTCCCAATTAAAATGAGTTACCAGGCTTATATATATCTAACTGTAGGCAAAAATACAGGAAGCAATTAAAAATAATAATTCAGAACTGGGTGATTTTATCAAAATTTAAAAAAAACAGTAAGGCTGAATAAATATGACAGCATACAAGTTAAGCAAATATAAAATGAATGTATTTAATTAGTGCTATACTCAGTAAGGTAAAGGTAAAGGGTCCCCTTGCACATATGTGCTAGCCGTTCCCAACTCTAGGGGGTGGTGCTCATCTCCATTTCAAAGCCGAAGAGCCAGCGTTGTGAAGATGAGTCCATGGTCATGTGGCCGGCATGACTAAACGCCAAAGGCGCACAGAACACTGTTACCTTCCTACCAAAGGTGGGCCCTATTTTTCTACTTGCATTTTTACGTGCTTTCGAACTGCTAGGTTGGCAGAAGCTGGGACAAGTAACAGTAGCTCACTCCATTACGCGGCACTAGGGATTCAAACCGCTGAGACCTTTTGATCGACAAGCTCAGCGTCTTAGCCACTGAGCCAATGTGTTCCTGCTATACTCAGTACACCCTGCCAAATTTTACAAGCAGCCACACGAAATTTTGCTCCATTAGCTGTGATGCAAGGACTATCATACACTTAACAGATATGCATAAGGTATTATGTTTTTTAACCATTGTTTATGGTTTAATCTGTGGTAAGAAACCAGTGATTTAAAACCAGTCATTTAAAACTAACTCAAAAAATCATAGTTAGAGAAATCATATCTGATCAAAATCTTAAATTCAGCAAAGCTGATGTTTTCTATTCTTGCAGCATAGGATTGCACTCAAAATTACTTTGAAATAAAACAAAAATGGTATTTCCCTATCAACTGAAACATGATAAGGCTGTTCTTGAAAATAAGTTAACTAGAAGGTTGAAAAAATATTTCTGGTGGATACTGCAGAGGGAGGCATTAGCTGTAGTTGGTAATTTTTATCCAATCCTGAGTTTTGATACATCCATATCAGAATGTATTTTTGTAGCATCCTTATGTTTTTGTATGAAGGTAACTTTACGTTAAGATCTTTTTTAAAAAGAAAGAAACAGAATTTAAGACCCTTGAGCCAAAACCATTTAAAAGCCAAAAGACGCAAGCCGGCCATGTGTGGTAAGCTCAACTTATAGTCTTGCAGGGTTAAAGGCGAAAATGTTCAAATTCATCCAAGACCTGAAAAACTTGACATATGAAAGCCTTACATGCATTGCCTATAGAAGGCAGAAAGAAAGGTGTCCTCTAATGAGGTTTTTTTGCGCTTGGGTGAGCGGAAGGAGCCAGCTTCAGAAGAATAACTAGAAGGGGAAAAAAATCAGAGCTTTTGTCCAGAGAAAGGGCAGGCACTTTCCATCCCTTTTCAGGAAACAAGAGAAAAGGCAGCTTTTGGGGAGACTCCATGAGACATGTGGGTTTTAAGAGCAACCCAGCACATACAGAACTAATCAAGCGAAAACAATAATAAAATTAGCCTGACAGTCAGCCAGCAAGTATCTGAAGACTTTATCAAAAAAGAGGAGTGGGGAGGAATGATGGAAGAATTAGAAATGAACAAATACACTCAGTGGGAGCCAAGGATCAAATCTGAAGGTAGCAGTGTGCATGTGTGCATGTATACGTGTTGGGGGGATTAAATTATTTATTCATTGTTAATTTATTTATGTATGTGCAAATGACTTTAGTGGCTGCAGGTGCTAAGAAGCAGTTCTGAAAAGGCTCAGTTTTAGCACTAAGGATACAATATTGGCCCGTTTTGTTCATTATTTTCCTCAAAGCGATCAAAACATTGACTTTTATGTAGAAAATACTGAGGGGGAAACCATATGTGCTGAGTCAATTGGTGCTGAGCCTAGCAGTACAAAGTATTTTACACTAGTATTCAGGAAGTGAATGGAGGGAATGGGGTTTCACAACCAGGAAATTAGCAAATGAATGCTTATGTCAATAAGGAAATGAAAGTAAATAAAAATAAAGCCTACTTTTCTTGAACAAAGATTTGATAACACACATAATGCACCTTTTATTAAACCAATAAAACATCATTATATTCAAACAAGTCACTCAGATGTCACCTTTTATAAATGTCACCTTATAAAGGTGACTTGTGTAGGTCTGAAAGTTTTATCTAGAGTTGAAAAAGGAGATGCATTCATTGGGCATTCTTGGGAGAACAGTTTTGCCTCTTTAAGAAGTAACTGGCAACAGTCCAGAAGGTTGCCAAGTGCCCCACCCTTAATCAGCAGTCTAAAGGCACAAATCAAGAGACCTGCTTCATAATAGATTTGGTGTCAGGATTAGCAATCTACTATATTTATAGAAGGATGTATATCAATGGATAAAATGAAGTGTTATTTTACTTCCCTCCCATGGTTATAGAGCCTAAAGTTGCCACCTCCTGACCCAGGCGAGCATGCCACAGCATGCTCACAGCATGGGGGCTCTGCAGAAGATGTGACCCTAGGGGCAAGGAACATGACATCCCAGCATGGAGGGTTGGGGGCGCAAGGCGAGATATCACATCTTTAAAATATCACTAGCCTCACATCATGTTAATGCCTTGTCAGGAAGGACGTTTTCTGCTTTTGTGCACTTCAGTAAAGACAGGAAACTGCAAGAATGATCTGCCAAGACCAACTTTAAGCACTAAAATGGAATAAAACTGGAAAGAAATGTGTTAACTGGATATAGCTTACTAAGGCAGACCCTAGGCAAGGATGCATTCCATTCTGAAGTGGCAAAGCAGTTCAATGGTCCTGGAGAGGGAAAGCAGTTAAAAGAAATCAAGGGTTTACCAAGACACAATTTTTCTAGACAATTGTCTGTCTTATAAAGAAGAGAAATTACATATTAAACCAATAACAAATGTATGGACTATGTTTAACTGACTTTTTCATGGAGAGAGGGTTTTTTTGTCTTTCTCTGACCTCCCCCTTTAACTAGCTATCTTTACATATTGAGTAGCCATGGTTTGCTGATCATAATATGTGGCTGTGAAAACTGGAACATTAGGAAGATCAAAAGAAGAAACATTGGTGCCTTTGAAATGTTCTGAGCTTGAGAATACTTTAGACAACAAGAAAAAGGGAAATCAAAATGAACATAGAAAGGATTAATAATGAAACTAAAGTTTAATATTTTGGATTTGCACTGTAAAGAAAGAGACTTTGGAAAAGACTCTATTTCTTGGCAAAATTGAAGGCAGTAAAAAGAGAGAAACTATTATTGACAGACAATTCTACCAAGTCCCAAATATCTTTTGATTCAGGAAATTAAATAATAATGATAACCCATTAATAAAAGTGCAGGGTATAAATATGATAAATATATAAATTAATAAAATAAGGATGGGAATGTTAAGGCATCTACAATTATGACCAAGAATTTCCATTACTGTGAAAGTTTTTGAGTGTTGTGAGTTATTTTTAATGAGAATAGACAGGGTTGGAATAATTTGGAATAACACATGGGTGGATTGAAGGATATGGAGATGCTTAGTGGGAGAGTGTTAAAAGTCTCACAGTGAATAATTTCAAAAAAATTGAGTTATAGTAATGTTTCAATCAAGAAGATATAATTGAAAAAGGAAACAGGAAGAGCCAACCAGAGATTGCCAGTGGAGTTCAGTGAGAACTTTTTAAGTTTTAACTTTTTAAGGGGGAGTTGTCAAAACTCTGAAACTATGAGGGTTTTTTTTTAAATGTATACAAATGTTTTAAGCTTAAAAAACACACACAAGCACACACAAACATATATGCACAAAAGGTATATCATGTTTAGGCTGCAAAAAGTGGGATGACTATGAAATGGTACCAATAAACACCAAAACTCTAAATTTAGATCATTGCCTTCTGGTAGTGTCAAGAGCAATATTTCTCAATCTTGACAACTTTAAGATATGTGGATTTCAGTGTGATGGCTGGGGAATCCATGATATGGATCTTTTTTTACTGTTAAGAGTCTTGAAGAAGAAGAATTTAACCATTCGTCACCCACTTTCTTTTGACTGCATCCTAGTTAATATATATTTTCTCTGTCTTTTTTTGTCAGATTTAATAGATAGGAATGTGTGTGGAAACCCAAATACTTAAACAATATATTTGAGTAATAACTGTTCAGCTGTTTGGATTCATCTGCTAATTTCACTGAACCATACGTTAGATAGGATCTCTTCTATGTACAATATAGGATCTGGAAAACCTCCCTCTTTTGCCCTTTTTGGGGAAAAAAGGCTATTTATATACAACTTTCTTTTGACAGTATGACAAATTTCCTTGAGTAAAGATAGAGATTTTATCGGATAAAATGAATTGAAATAATGAAAAAGTTTTTTTAAAAATGTTTCTGCTTAAACCCATTTATCTAACTGCATTAGCAAAAAAAAAAAGTGTATTTGTCAGCCTGCTCCTTTAGAAAATATTGATGGATGATGCCAAAAGTGATGTATTCCCCTGCAACATTGATTTGACTCAATATTACAGATTCTAGGCTAAAAAGTTCCTCTTTGCAGAATGATGAGCATGTTAAAGAGGAGAGACTGCGCCCTCTTCAGTCTTATTCAAATCATTCATAGCTCCTCATTAATTTTATCATGCGTAGAAGATAGTGGTGTACTTTTTACATTGTACTTACAGCTCTCTATGTTACATACAATATAGTCGTTTTCCTTCAAGGGCTCTTTGTTAATTATGTTATTTTTAATTTAAAAGAAAACAATTATACACTAACATCTCTCTTTTTCTACCATGCTTAATATGGTTCAGATTATATAGTGAAAAGTTAAATATGTAAATTAAACATACAGATATCCACATTGCTTTGGGACTGTTTCAAAGACAATGAATATGTATTTTCACCCCCCTCCCTTCATTGGTATATTGCAAGAGAAACACTGTAATTCAAATGTGTTGCTTGTACGCTATAAACAGATATTTCAGTTGTGAAGAGAAGGGGCAAGAGATGACATTTGTCATTTATTTAGCAGATAAAGGCTTGCACATAAAGCATCATCTGTTTTTCTGTTAAGGGCTGACTTTGCAACCGGTGAATACAGCTGCTGTGACTGGGGTCAAGTGATATGTCACTCTGTCAGATCACACACAGAGAAAGTGGTTCTTCCCGGATTAGAACCTCACCACATGGTCCTGTGAACAGCTTTCTAAGAAATGTCAGAGCTGTCTGTCCCCTGCTTAAAACCTATGTAAAAGGTCTTGGATATCTCAGTCAAAAGCTATTATCAATATAAAGACAATGCTGATAAATTCTTGACTGTGGGATTTTAACAGTGGCAAGCTAGATTTTCAGTCTCAGATAAGAAATTCAATCTTAGAAATTGTATAAACATGGAATTATGACTCAAATTTAATATTAGTCCACAATGCCTAAGCATGGAAGAGAAAATAAGCTGCAGCTGAAAGTAAACTGAATTCAAACATATAATTTGTGCAGTGACTTTGTGGTCAGAGAATTAGGAAGTAATAACCTAACCAAACTCTGTAATTCATTTGAAGTGTTTTCTCAGAATAATGTGGTATTTTATGATAAGTTAAATTTTACAGTGGTTTTTAATTCTATTATTAATGAGCCACTACAAATTGTATGTTTGAGAATGTTTACTCCCTTCACCAAAAAAAGAGAATTTATAAAATTTGTAAAATATATTGAAATAAGAATTAAGTCATCTAACAAATTCCAGATGACAGCATTCATCTTGCCTAGTAATGAAACTTCATTGCTAAAATAAATTGGTTTTATTATGGAAAGAAATGAAATATGGAGTTACTCAAAAGCATAACTACCTAGGTCTGAAGGTAGCCCTATTTTGTTAGTTTTATTTTTGCTCGCGAGTATCTACTCATTCTAACCGTAACTCTTCCACTGACAAAAACCAAAAGTTTATAGAATGCTTCATCAGAAACTAGGAGCTATATAATCATCCTTGCAAATTTTGCATGGAAACATTCATTATTCCTACCTTGTTTATGAGTCAGACAGATGTGACCAACAACTGCCTGTGCGCACGCACACAAACACATCACTTGCATACCCATACAGTAGATACATATTAAATGCATTTTTCTTTTAAACAAAAATATGCATTTCTTGTAAACATTTTATATACATTGTCAGGTTGCCTAAATAAGCACAAAATCCCCAACAGCCCTCATGTCGATGCATACCGGTAGGATGTAATATGAATGCACTTTCTGGATTCATTGGTTATATTCATACATTGTGTGAAACTGTAGCTTGTTCTAATTATATTTTGTTGAACAAGCCACTATAATGGCTGGATTGATTTGTGATACCAAATCTTAACAATGTCTTAAAAACTGACACTTGCTAAGCAAAACCAAAACAAGATCTTTAGGATTAAATATGATGTGTGAATCCAGTTACTGAGGATAGTAACTTACTTTTAGGCTATTTCTAGTGGACTGATAAAATATCAATCTATATGGTGCTTTGCAGGTATGACTTTGGAGCTCTTTAATTATCACTGAGCTTTGGTTATACTGTGGAATATAAACTGAAATCATAACTCAAATCAATATTAGAGATTGAAATTCTAAGACTTTGTGAATTGGTTTAAACTTCACTCAAAATAATGTCTTCCTTGATCATTCAATTGCTTAGTGCATAGACAAATCAAATAAGACACAGAATACGTACAAATAAAATACGTGTCTTAAGACATCTAGAATGTTAATCTATCAACAGACATATAGTATAATAAGAAAAGAAAAAGAAAATTGGGCTTTCATAGCCAATAGATAAAGCAAATAATGTGATTTTTTGCAATAATTATGGATAAATGTTACCCTATGGCTGTCAGAAAGCCTCTTGACCAAAAAAGTGTTGTTCCACATAACTTTTTTAAGCAAACGTTTCTTATCACGATAGAGGTTTTAGTTCAGTTTATCACAAGGACAAACCTGCTGTTTTTAATCCTGGACTTTCAATCGTTCTTTCAAAACGGTTAACTTCCTATGTACAAACTGAATTGTGTTTACAATAGACTGTGCGATTCCAATGCAATTTACTGTGCGAAATAATGCAAACAAAGGTGCCATCTCTCATTCTAGTCAACAGGCTCTGAGGTGAAGGGTCATAAATTTCTTGGAACTGTAACAATATAATAACACCCAAAAATACGGCCCTTTTATGAAGTCCCCAAATCATCTACCTAAAGTAGCCATCTCACTTAATCCAATGGTAGAGTCATCTCTCATTTTGTACAGCCAGTTTAATCATTCCTTCTGTGTTTTATTTATTTTGTTTTCAATTTTTCTATACCATAGTTAACTGGTCTTTTAAAGTTAGGTTTGGTAGGCTCATCTAGTCAGGTTTAGCTTCTCAGGATCTAAGAAAGTGATCTGTAGGTTATTCTCTAAAGGCCTGGCTAGACTTAGGTAGGAATACAGGTGGTTGAGCATACACGAACAATTATTGCTTCATGTTGCCAAAGAAAATAAGAAAGGCCTGATGTGCTAATGGCAGAGCATTAGTCAGGCAGATACAATAAATGTGCTTTTTCTCATGCGAAGGAAAAAATTAGATGCAAACTTTACATTTAAAACTGCATTGTTTCCCTTTTAATCTGGCCACCATCCGAGTGGTGATCTGGATGTTAGAGAAGAGATGAATGGGAGACATTGGCAGGGATTGAAGCTTGGGGATGAATGTGGAAATGTAGAATGGATGTTTCTTTTTTCTAGCTTTGAGATGACTGTTGTTTCTGTCTGTTTTTGAGAACTGATCCAAAGGGACAGGGAAGTCAGTGTGGCAGCTCTGAGGAAGGCCCTCCTCTACAGCTGCAGCTCAGCGGATTAGGAAGCTTCATCCACAAGGCAACATTACACAAGTAGCCTTTGAACAAAAGTCATGGATACTATTAATGATATGGTAATCCTTAATCGAGCTACCTCCCAGTAGTGATTATACTGACATGGGAAGAATATCTAAGTCGTAAAAGCAGCCCATAACAACACTGCCCTATTGTTCACCCCAAGCTTGACCACGACTAACTTTGACCAGCATCTCTAATGTCGCCTTTCCCTCCCACCTTCTTCACACTGATCCTAGATCTTTTAAGATTGGCTCCCTGCACCCCAAGTTCCCACACACATTTATTATCGTCTCAGAATTCACACTGCCAAATGCATGAAGTAACCAATGCCATCTGAGACCACACAAAGGTTAGTTCTGTAGGTCTCGGTGAAGATGTTTTAATTGGCTGACAAAAGACATCCTGTGGATCATTTGACTTGCAAATCCCTAGTCTATTGCTCTTAGATAACACAGAATAAGGAAAGTAAGGTACTCCGTTTAATGGTGTGCAGAACTGCAGAAAGAAAGATGTGCCTTAAAATCTCTTCAATGTTTTTCTCCTACCTTTTGGGTAGGAGTTGTTGCTAACATGTTGCTGCTTCATTAGGCTGCTATTACTAAAACCTCTCCTCAATTCTGGAAGTTGTAGCCCCAAGACATTTAGGGGACACTTGGTCAGAGAAGGCTGTTTTATAACATCCGTCCCTTTTCTCAATCACTATTGTTCTTATTCTAAATGTACGATTCCCACCCAAATCACTGAGTACTTTTTCTGCAAGAATGTCTACATATTGAGGTTAGGTCCCATTCTTACAAATCTTAAACTTTGGTATGTTATATCTCGTTAATGGAAGGATTAAAACGTACTATTCTAGTTCTAAAATCTGAGATTTTAGTTTTCTCCACATTAATACGGGGGGGGGGGGGAGAGAAGTAAGTTGCCCATCACTGAGGATGAGCTACAATCTTCCAGAAGGAAGTTTTAATTTTGCAGATGCTAAGATATACTGTAAAGCAAAATTGACAGCTTCTTTTTGATAATTTATTCTATCCAAAACTAGCCTGCTTTCAGTTTCCATTGTTCTTAACTATTTAAGGAGATCATTGCAAGGATGACACATCCATGTCCAGTTTAAGTTGCTTTGGAGACAGAGTGTCTCTTCTGAAGATATAATTGTTGCCACGTAAAATCCAGAAATTCAGGAGTTTAGTGCAGAACTTTCAATATTATACTTACATTCAGTGGTGAAATCCAAATTTTTTTACTACTGGTTCTGTGGGCGTGGCTTGGTCGGTGTGGTATGGCTTGATGGGTGTGGCTTGGTGGGCATTGCAGGGGAGGGATACTGCAAAATCCCCATTCCCTCCCCACTCCTGGGGGAAGGATATTGCAAAATCTCCATTCCCACTCCACTCTGGGGCCAGCCAGAGGTGGTATTTGCAGGTTCCCCAAACTACTCAAAATTTCCGCTACCAGTTCTCCAGAACCTGTCAGAACCTGCTGGATTTCACCCCTGCTTACATTCAAGATAGGAGTTCACATATCATGCTATGCTATAATTTAGTCAAATATGTTTTATTGAATAAACTGCAATTGTCTGGGTTTGCCCACCATCGCTAAATTGCATCACGACTGCTTATAATATTTTAAGAAAGCAGATGGGTTTCTTTTTCTTTCCTTCTAGTGACCCAAGGGAGAGCTTCCATATACCCTAGGATCAGAGGTGGGTTTCAGCAGGTTTTGACCAGTTCTGGAGAACCGGTAGTGGAAATTTTGAGTAGTTTAGAGAACTGATAGTAAAAAT
This sequence comes from Pantherophis guttatus, assembly GCF_059756535.1. NCBI lineage: Eukaryota > Metazoa > Chordata > Lepidosauria > Squamata > Colubridae > Pantherophis > Pantherophis guttatus. The sequence goes on along the minus strand of NC_142070.1, from coordinate 44,535,885 downwards.
TCTGACTGGCCCTGCCCCCATCTATTCTCTGCCTCCCAAGTCCCAGCTGATTGGGAGGAAATGGAGTTTTTGCAGTATCCTTCCCCGGGTGGGAATGGAGATTTTACAGTATTCTTCCCCTGCCACACCGACCAAGCCACACCCACAGAACCGGTAGTAAAAAATTTTGAAACCCACCACTGCCTAGGATTCACCAGAGATTAAGTTTTTCTGAACATTACAGCAATAAAGAACTATGCTCTCTTCTGGAGTGTGCTGAATAGAGAAGTTCATCACTATTATTAGACACAGCCGAAGTTGGATAAAAGGAAAGACATGAGGATTTCAGACCACTGCATTAAGGCATAATATGGTTTGTTTGAGTGTGTAATGTACTATGTAAACACAGCAATTGCATTTTGTTGTTCAGGTTTACATGTAGTATGTTACTACATGAGCTGAAAGGAGCAGAAATCAACTTACATTTTATTGCTAACATTGATGGTACCACATCTATAACAAGCAAGTTAGAAAAAATAATAAAATGAATGATGACAGCATTATAAGCTTAAATTTACCTAAGGAATTACATACTAATAAAGAAGTTCGTTATAAATATATTTTACAGTTGGAAGAAACAGTATTTTGTAATTTTGTCTGTGCATAAATACATAACAAACTTAATTAGATTTGAATTAGTATAAAACTGCTATATAAACCTTTTCATCTCTCCAAGTAGGAAAACTTATTGTGAGTGTGTCCAGTTGTTGCAGAGTTGCAGGCTTAGTTAAAACAAATGAATACGAAAAGTATTTTTGAACATACAGAAATCATTCAAAATCATTTTTAAAAACCCTCCACTGATAAGGCTTACTTAGGGAGTTCAAAATTAACAAATTTCTTCACTATGAAGTAATAAGGTATTTAAGTAAAAGTTTTGGCATTGAATTATAATCAGTCAAATCCATGACATTTCTAAAATTATCAAATGCTGATTTTAATGCAACTAAACAAACATGGGGACATATGACAGAAACAACATTAAAAGCAAGGTAGAAGGCAGATCATTTAAAAAGTTCAAATATCCAGCCTGAAAAACAGATTACTGAATTTCTCGTATTTGATCAGAAAAACACAAAGTCTACTTGCCTTTTGCCCTACAGACACTATTAACACTATTACGTCAACCAGACAAAGGGTATCAGCAACGTTTAATTTCTGAGTATACACTTTCACTGAAACTACATTGATACTATTTGTACCTCTTGAGTCTTTGTTGTGAATTAGTGCTCTTAAAAGACAGTTCAATCTTTATCACCAAGTTCATTTAAATATATTCTTGGAAATTCTATAAAGTTACAGTTTATTGTAACTGCTATCTAGTATACAGGTATGTTGCTTTTTCAATAAATACAGCATAATTCAATGAACTTATTTCCAAGTAATATTATGTTGCAGGGTTCCTTGCAATTTGCAGTACATGGGCAAGTATTTTTACTTGATGTGATGGATCAATGGAAAAATAAGGCAGAAGGGTTCACTGCAAGCATATCAGCGTTCTTTCCAATGATAGGATAACACAATATGATCAATACACTGCCACATTAGCTGGATTGGGTGCTATGTAGCAAACATTGCCTCTCCTTTACTAGTTCATACACAAGGAATTTGTTTTAAAAAAACCACCCTAATATTAATCAGTATGTTATTCTGATAGGACGATTTACACAGAATTTCCTGAGAAAAGAAAAGGGAAAAATAATATTTCTTTTGATATCATTCCTTTATTTAAACATTCTTGAAGATAGAAAACAGTATATCAACTGATTAGTGTTCATATATTTATATTTATTCATTAGATTTATATCCTTTTCTCCAAAAGCTTAAGGAAATATGCATAGTAATAGGCAGGGGTGAAATGCTCCCGGTTCGGAGCGGATCACCTGATCCGGTAGCGATGGCAGCGGGTGGTTTGGAGAACCGGTAGCAAACATCCCTGCTCCCCCCCCATGCCCAGTTGAGCTGCGCAATCATCAGAGGCTTTTTTTTTTATCTTTAAAAGCATTTTTTCTACAACCTCTTCGGCCGAAAAAATGCTTTTGAAAGTAAAAAAAAAAAGTTTTAAAAAAACTCTGACGATCCCAGCTGACTTGCCTGATCATCAGAGGCTTTTAAAAGCATTTTTTTTTACAACCTCTTCGGCCGAAGAAGTAGAAAAAATGGTTTTAAAAGTTTTTTTAAAAATGGCCACGCCCACCCAGTCACATTACCCCACCACCAAGTCACGCCCACAGAACCGGTAGTAACAAATTTTACATTTCACCACTGGTAATAGGAGCATTTGAACAGGGTTTTTCACAACGGTTACAATTGGCTGGAGTGAGAGTGAAAGATAAATGAATACTTCTGATTCCAAGAATAGATCACTGATTCTTTGTGGGAGGAAGAAAGAGACATGGTTTGTGTGGCCCTAGGACAGTGATGGCTAAACTTTTCTGGACTGAGTGCCCAAAGCACGCGCATGCCCCCCTCGGGGCCGAGCATGCACGCTCAGCCCCTTTCAAGTGCCACAGTCCCCGCCCCCCCCGCGCATACGCAGCAGAGATCCAAAGATCAGCTGACCAGCAGGAAGCATGTATGCATGAGCAGAGAGCTGAACAGGGGCGACAGCTCATGTGCCATCAGAGAGGAAGCTGTGTGCTACCTCTGGCACACATGCCATAGGTTCGCCATCATGGCCCTGGGATATTGGCAAACTATATTTGCTCCATTTCCAAATAAGTCAAAGCCTGTTTATTTTAATGATGGCTAAATCATCAGTTTAAGTTTTCCTTAGAATTGAATGTGACTTGGCTGAAAACATGTGCTGATTTATCTGTATGGTATTTGAGAAATAATATTGCAGAGTGGGAAAATCAATCGAACATTAAACATATTCCTATAGTGGAATTTGGTCCCCACTTCTCATAATATTTATGTAGTTACAAGCAACTAGATCCAGGTCAGAGGTGCAGTAACCCAACTGAATGGCAGTGGTTTTTTTTAAACATGTTTTCATCATTTGTTTACTTACTATTAGTTTATGAGGCCAGTCACTCATGCTGCAGTTAAGAGCAACTCTCATGGCCCTCAATTTTGGCTCACCAATTGAGAGCACGGTCATGGAAGGTCAGATACATGCCAATATGTACAACTATAACTATGTTACATTTAACATTTTATTTTAATTTTATTTACAATTAAAACCATGTTTGGATGTACAGCTTTGAGTGCATCTATGCCTCTGAAATGGAAACTATTTGTTCAGCCAACTCTGAAGGAAGAAGGTGCCCACCTAGGGACATCTAGTCATCCAATAGAAATTGGTGTTTAGGTGTACACACTTTAGAATAAATGGAAAGTGTCACAAGTCACACACTTATGGTACTAGAATAAGGCAACTTGCTTTTATGTATGTTGTCCATGTACAGTAACCTTTCCTCCTGTTTTTGATTTAATTTTTTTTCAAAATGATTATACTATCTACTGTTGATGTATTTTTATTCCTGGTGATTGGGTTGTATTAGATGTGGCACCTGCAAGTAGTTCTTTGGGCTCCTTGTATGTAGGAAACATTACAATTTATGGAAGATTAGTCCCATTTTGACTTCTAATGGACTGATCCTGTTTCAAGCTCCAACCCCACAAAACATTTATTTATATAAAACTGGTGTGTCCAACCTATAGTCCACAGACCACATGTGGCCCTGGACAGTTAGTAATGCGGCCCCACAAGATCATAAAAAAAATAATTTTTAAAAAGGTTTGTTATTTGTATACATCAATTATATATTTTATATGCAGCCCAAGACATTTTTTCTTCACTCAGTGTGGCCCAGGCAAACTAAAAGGTGGACAACCATGGTCTAAAATTTGGCCTGGTACACGTGCATTAGACTATGGGATATATAACTTTTTTGTACCGAAATAAGAAAATATATTTTGATTTATGCTTAGCCTTTCTACCCATTAAATGATCAACAGTAAAAATATAAACAATTAAAATCAGTAAAAACAACACAAATATGACTAATTCAACCCAAATGCCTGGTGAAAGAAGATTTTCTTTCTCTGAAAGTAAAAATAGCAAATTTCCTGAATCATTAAGTGATTTTGCTATGGAATGGCCTCCTCTGTATAAAACACTTGTATCTCTGCTTGATATACAATATTACTTTTCTCCGTTATTTGATTATCAAAGTATTTACTGATTCGTACAATTTATTTTAAAATTATATATTATTTTAATCTAGGTAATATAAAGGAAATTGAAACATTGTAGCATTAATTTTATATTTTTGAAATGTATTTAAACTGCTTTTTCAAAGAAGTAGTTACAGTAAACTTATGCTTAAAATACCTGAAAAATAAAATGAACAATAAGATTATGTTAGAGAATTGGAGTAACTAGACACCCAAAGTTTTCGATCAAAATCTTGGTTAAAACAAGTCCTATATCTGAAAAAATGCATTTGCACTCAACATCAAACACATGATGCAAAAATAAGATTTGAAGAAATCATATTACTTCCAGCTTTTATGCCATGTTTGGCAAAAAAAATAGTAAACATATTCCTGTGGATGCATTACAGACAACATTAAGTAAAACTTGGCCCACATTTAGAAATGGCTTTAATGTTAAGCTATTTATTAGCAAAAAAAGGCTATAAATCACATTTCCTCAAAATACCCCATGTCATAAAAGACAAATGAACCTTTTTAAAACATGTCTATCCTGGGAAATAACCTCGAGTTGGTCTCATCAGTTATTGCATAGGTTCTTTGTTGAATAGGCCATGATTGAAATGTGACATGCTTAAAATGTCAATGCTGTAAATTGTGGATCAAACCCAGCTGTGAATTGGGAATATTTGACATTTCCATCTTCATCAAGGAGGATGCTGTCAAGAGGCAGCTCAAGTTCTTCATCAGTAATCTGCACACCACCTTGGAACAAACAGTGGTTAGCTACAGGCACTCCCCAAGTTCACATTTGGGTCATTGCAATCCACAATACTGCAAACATATGGCTGCCATTAACTCTTTGTTCCTGCTTTGGTCCCTAAACCAAGAGCACCACGTGACTATCAGAGGTTAATCAGGGTTTTGATCGCTTTCTCGGAGAAAGAAATTCTGCCACTAAAATCCCTCTATTGGTGGCATACAGAAAAAGAAATAGCGTCCTACTGAGTGATGCGGAATTGTCCTCTATGGAAAGTTATTCATTATACTAAAACACTGCTATTGCAGAAACTAGTTAACTTTCAAAGGCCTTTCATTTGGACTATTTAGCATGAAAGAAAAATGTAGAGGAGGGGAAAAGTGGCTTTTTGGAGGTTGCAAAAAGCTTCTTACTGCCTTTTTATACAAAACATCTTCATAATGGCCTTGAGGATATTTAGCATACAAATATTTTAAAACTGTTTATTCACCACCAAGAAAGTGTTTCATCCAAACTTAATCCACAGAATACTGGCATAAGGAGAAATAAACAATACTGAATTAGGCTTTCATTTACCATTTTTTCAGGGTTGATAAGGGCAGCTGACTTTGGGGGAAATGGGAAAGAGTCTTTTGGGCCAAGGCAGTGAAAAGACCTGCTTTTAGTTCCTTTCTCAGCTTTATGTGTGTTGTGGGCTTGTGGCAGCCTCTTTTCAAAATGTTTTAAAATAAAGATGTCTCTAATTTTATAGATGCAATTTCTGATTTTATTTTCCCTAGTTTATAATTATTCTGAGTTTGTTTTTCAAGAACTCTAAGGAATCATTGGGAGAAAAGAAACAATTATTTCATGTACTTTTGCTTTTTTCTGGTAACTACAGTTAAGACAGACACACCAATACACATCTTAATTATTGTCTTAAAAAAATCCATCTAGGTGCAGTAAAATAACACGCAAAAACATCACACCAAATAAAAGAACTGAGAACAATGTCTTAGTTTATTACTAAAATCAATATAAACTTTTTTTCAACATTACAAAATGATTTGGAAAAGAGCCTGGTAGATTTTTTTCTTCCTTTGGATGATATAAATCAGATATAAATGCAAATAATAATGACACCTGTTGGATGATAATCTGTGGTCTTCTGAAGCATCCTCCTAATATATACCTATAATTAAGCCTTTGGTTTATTTATAAAAAACTATGGCATAAATATTTTTATGAAACAGAATTTATTTCCCATTCTCCTCCTGTCATATTACAAGAGAGGAGGGGGAAGGGTGGGAGAGAGAGAGGAACAGACAGATAAGATGGAGAAGATAAGTGCCTTTTCAAACTGGTAGCAGACTGGAAAACTATGGAAATGAAGTCCACACATCTTAAAGTTGGCAAGTTTGAAAAACATTGGTAAGGAGACTAGACACCTAACCTTCCTCTGACTAGAATTCACTTTAATAGATCTAAATCTTGCTTGCTCTGCCATCTAGTGGCAAAAAGAAACATACATTTGCAAAGCTTTCTTAAGCAATTAATTTCAATGTTATCAAACTTGATTGGATAAATTTTGCATAATATGCATCAAACGCGGTTGTCTATTTTTGCAGAATATCCAGGTTTGGGAATATGTTACAAAACTTGATATACAATATTTCATGTATAGCCTTTTCATAAAACCTCCCATCTTGAAGAGGCATGGTAAACCAGTCGTGCCTGATATTATACGCATTGTAGGAACTGATGCTGACAAGAGAGGCACCAGGAAATCTCAGGCCAGAGAGAACTAACAATTATATAAGCATAGAATAGATGTTTCCAACTGTGAAAGTCTGTGGGTGGGGAGACAAACACATGTCTGTGGTCTTTAGACGGACGGGAGGAAATTTCTAGTACATACACAGGCATACATAGGTATTGCTTTCTTTGTTGTGCAGTAGCTACATCTTCTATATACATATAACTTTCTTGTTGCAGTAAACCAAAGTATCTACCAGTAGTTGTGTTAATTCTGTGAAGTTTATGCTTTAGCTAGAGGGTTTTTTTAAATAAATGTTTTTGGAGAATCAAGATTTATTGTCATCCTGGTATGAAGTTTAATATACATTAAGAAGAGGGATGATCATACTAATTGTTTTCCAGTTCTAAACCTAAAATATGGAGTTTTGTGATCTATCATATTTTTATATATCATTTCTAGTGGGACCAAATATTGTTCTGTGACTCAGGCAACACAATAGGAGAGCATATTTAGGACTATATAGAAGTGTGCATCCTAGTAATCATACATCTTTCTACAATTAATTAAAATACAGAATCTTATACTTTTGCTACATTTGACATACTGAGTTTCCCAAAAATTAGTTGAAGCTAGCTTTATTTAAATACTTGTGGAAAGTTTTATTCCAATAGTAGGAATGCAGAGAGATTCCACTTAAAATCCTGAAACATTCTGTGTAGATTATTAGGGATCGGAATATGATAATTCTAAAACTTCAATGACAACAACATCTGAAACCATTCATCTTTCAGAGGAAAGATTTATACGATCTGAGGAGAAACGAGAGTATTTGCCATCTTTCAGAGGAAAATTCAAAAAGAATTAATCAAGAACAGAGCTTGTCTTTTTAGAAAAGAATTTTGGTAACAATTTTTTAAAATTATAAATGTCCTTAGCAGGGATAGACCATAGAGGTGAAAATATTGGCTTAGATTGAAGTGAGTCTTGCTGAAGATTTATTATAGGTTTAGTATTACGGTGTATGTTACAGGGTTACTCTAGGTCACAGAGACAGATTCTAGTTAAAACCATGGCATGCTTTTTAAGATAGCCAGATGTTAGATGTTGTTGAGTTATAGTTTACTATTTTCTCAAGTGAGACGTCACTCCTCTTCAAAAAATAATAATACTGAAATAGGTCATAGCTTGCATGAAAACAACAGGTCAGGCCAGAGGAAGTTCAGTGAATGTCATTAACAAACCTCCCAGTCTTATTTTATACTTCCCCATTCTTCACTACTGAAACTTGGTATCCAAAGGCAATATATACTACTAGCTCCTGAGTATATTTGGACCTTGAGTAGTTGGATTGAAGGTATTTTGGTGAGAGTGCCTGTTACTGTATCTACCTATGATCCAACACTCAGAAAAAAGCAAGGCTGGAATGGTTAGTATGAAATGATAGTTTTTGATTTAAACTAACTATATGCAAAATAAAGGAAAGGGCTTTATAAGATGAGGATAAAAATTCAGCTTAGACTGATGGTAAATACTCACCACCTATTTAATCACAATTCTCTATGGATGCAGATGATTTTCCTGTCCCCCTTTGTAGTATTATGGTGTGGATGAGTTGGGTAAAAATGTTTCTGGTCTGGAAACACCAAGAGTAACCTTCTCTACTTTTCCTTCAGTGACAATCTATTCTTTGTGTGTCTAATCACACTTGGCCAAATAAAGTATAGTATGGCATGGCACGGCATGGCACAGCATTCCATTCCATTCCGTTCCGTTCCGTTCCGTTCCGTTCCATTCCATTCCATTCCATTCCATTCTTTGGAATGCTCCATCTATGAATGGTTATTTGTAAAGTCATAATGCAATTTCTTTATATAAGGTTTCAAGTGTTGTGTGTAGATCTAACCATTATGATTTGCTAATCAGTCTATAGCTCAGTGCTGTGTAGAAACAGACTTGGGACTGGGTGATCTGGTTGAGTGCCATGATCTAAGCCCCAGAGCTTAGACTCACTATAACAGCATTGCCAAAAAGACATTAAGAATGGTTAACCTGATTTTGCAAAGCTTCTTCTCCGGTAACACTATATTTCTAACTAGGGCCGTGATGGTGAACCTATGGCACATGTGCCACAGGTGGCATGCGTAGCCATATCAGTGGGCATGTGAGCTCAGCTCCGGTCCCATCAGAAGTTGGGCTGATGAGCCATTTCTGGCCTCTGGAGAGCATCCGGGGGTGGGGGTGGTGGGGAAGACTGTTTTTGCCCTTCCCAGATTCTGGAAAGGCTCTGGAGCCAGGTGAGAGAGAAAAATGGGCCTACTGGGCCATCACATGCCAGGAGTGGGGGTCTGGGGGGGGTCGCACATGCATGCGCGGGGCAGGGCATATAGAATTACGAGTCTTGCTGAAGATTTATTATAGGTTTAGTATTATGGTATACGTGCTTGTGACCCCCCCCTCACCCTCCTCCTGGCATGCGATGGCAAAAAGGTTAGCCATCACTGAACTAGGGCATACAAAACCTTTGCCAGACCAATTCTTGAATACAGCTCGTCTGCCTGGAATCCACACTGTATATCAGACATTAATATGATTGAGCAGGTCCAGAAGTATTTCACGAGAAGAATACTCCATTCCTCTACTCGCAATAGAATCCCTTATGCCTCCAGGCTTCAAATTTTGGGTTTGGACAATCTGGAACTGCACCACCTGTGGTCTGATCTAAACATAGTACACAAAATTGTCTGCTACAATGTCTTACCTGTCAATGACTTCTTCAGCTTCAACTTCAACAATACATGGGTAAACAAGCTAAAGGTAAATTGCTTCAAACTCAATTGCAGAAAAGACGATTTCAACAACCGAGTGGTCAATGCCTGGAATGCTCTACCTGACTCCATTGTTACATCCTCAAACCCTCACAGCTTCAGCCTTAAACTGTCTACCGTGAACCTTACCCCATTCCTAAGAGGTCTGTAAAGGGGGCGTGCATAAGCGCACCAGTTTGCCTACCGTCCCTGTCCTGCTGTCCCCATTCATTCATTCCTTCGTTCATGTCCATGTTCATACTTATACCTACTATTTTGTACATGTTTGACAAACTAATAAATAAATAAATGGGCAGGAATGCAAGAGGAAGATCTGTGAAAGTTGAGCCAACAGGCTTTCCCACAGGATTCATTGACAAACAAGTGTCTTTCAGATAATTGTCTAAACTTAGAATGATGGTTGATCAAGAGCAATATTCCATTTTAACAACAGGAAAGGAGTTTCAAGGAACAAAACAATATGGCCTAGTTTTGGGACTTAAATTTAACTAGTTTGTATCTAAAACTAGGGGCTACATAAAGAAAGGGGTTATTTTGTTGCCTCTAGGTAAAGCTGAGCATTTTCAAGCCAAATTAAAGTACAAAAAGCAATTTATCCAAACATCATACAACCAAATTCAATAAATTATTTGCAAATACATTTGTGTATTTTCAAAATTTAAAAGCAATACTGAAAAAACATGAACTTTGTTGCAAGCCACACTCTTATATGATGGTGATGAAATAGCACCATCATGTCATAATTCACTCTAAGTAAGTCATGGCAAGGTTTATGATATAATTTGTACCTACCTCATTACCCCATCCCTTCCCTGCCTCTGCTTGTTTGTGCCTGTTTCCTATTTGGCTGAATGTTCAGTACATAACTCACAACTTAAAGAACTTTCCATGTTATTAAAATATGGGGTTTTGTGTTAACACAAGAAACTGCATCAGTTAGACAAATGTATTTCTTCCTTTGTATATTTACTGATCAGAGTTTCCTTATTTTTCATATAATCAATAATAACTACCTCTAATAGTATGTTAATATGCAGAATATCAGCAGGCAAATAATGTTAACCTCCATGCTTTGAGAAGCTGCTCTTGTGGATTTCAGTGAATTGAACTGCAGTTAAAAATTTAAAATTAATATTAAATTTTAAAGTTATTTTATGGTTAGGATTAAGACAGAGAAAAACACAAATGCACACATTTATAGCAAATTTGTATGAAAAAGCCATCCAGTAAACAAGGCAAACTAGGGTGCAAGCTTGATTTCTATAGCCACAAATTCATGATGACACCTAGTAAGAATATTACACTACGCACAACTACCTCCTGTGCTGGCATTTTACATTTTGGGTTAGAAGTTTGTTTCCTAGTCATGCGCTATCAAGACTCCTGCTCCAGTTTTCTTCCCACCTAAGTGACATTTGTGTTCCAATCATGTGCCAATGCTGTCCTTAGAAGACCCTACCAGGAAAGAGTGAACTCCTCCCTCTCAACACTGGAAAAAAAATAGCTGGCAATTGAGAGAAAGCAGTTCAGCTGAATTTTAAAGCAGTAGCATTCTATTTTGCACATAATTTCATTGCTTCCCAGAATTTAATTCTACCAGCATCTTAAATATAGATGTTCATTTGAGAACACCTAGGCATGCCAATTAAAATATTGAGGCAAAACGTATTTGCACATGAAAGGGCTCCTTTCATAGTTTAATAGCATATCATTTCCCCAGGAAATGGGGTCAGTTTAGTCCAATATTGACACATAAAAGCCTTAATAGCAGAGCTAGGAAAATCATTGGTAGGCTTTTACAAACTAGTATAGATGATAAGCTAGTTTGATCTGGCATATTGACATATATAAATAACAAACACCTTATGCACTTGGAACTAAAAGTTTCCCCAAGATAAAGTAGCTTTATGTAAAAGAAAAAATGTTTCAAAAAGGAAGAATTAAACTTGGTAAACTACAGGTTTTTCTTTGCATCTGACTATCCTATATAAAATTCTCTGTAAATCAGAAAATTGTTCTGTGCCCAAACAAGTTATATCAGTAGTTTCTTAACATACTACTCTTAAAGAAGTGCTAAATGATGACATGGTAATTCTTGCTAGATAATTGTTTTTACATCATACCAAAGGCAGGTGCGGCCCAGCCTATTCTCAAGCTTATAACCTTGTGTACAAATGTTAGGTAAGTATTAAAAGTTGCCAATTCAACTAGTTCATTTACTGTTCATTTACATTTCCACACAGATAATTGTGTCTCCATCTATTTATATTTAGTGTTGCTATTATTATAGCCAATCAATAATCCAAATTTTCTGGATTGTTACCAATTTACAAAATAGAAAAAATAAATAAAATGTAATTAAATAGCGATAGCACTTAGACTTATATACCACTTTACAGTGCTTTACAGCCCTCTCTAAGCTTTGAAGTATAACAAAATCAGTATGAAGTGAGCTGAAAAATCATATATATATATATATATAAAATGGCCAGTATCATATATAACTATATACAGTAATTGTCCAGTAAGAGTCACTTTTGGGGGAAGGTTACCCTTAAGGCAGCTTATAAATATTTTAAATAAATAAAGCGATCTCTTCTTTCCCTAGCCACGTGTAAAAAGCATTGGTGGTATTTCTCCACTGGGCTCACCGATAAATCCACGTGGAGACCGATTCTATAACTAATTCTATAACCACCATGCGTGACAGCGTCTCTGAGACAGGAGAGGGAAGCGCTCATCTAAAGTTTGAAAGGGGGCATCGCCTTTCGAGGGTCCACTCCATGGGGATCGCCCCTTCCTCGCGCGCATCTCGTCCCACTTCGCCTGGCGCTCCCGGCGAGGACTCTCCAAAGGGTTAACGCCTCGTCCCGAAGGACCGCTCCCCCTCCCACTGTCCTACGTCTCCCTTGTGCTATTAATACAGCGAGCACATGCCGTGTCCTGACGCCTGAAGGGGACCAGATAACATGAATGTGTCCTTGCCGGCGACCCTCGCTCAGAGGTTGCCCCATCGGAAGAGAGCAATATGGCGCCTTCCCCACAGTGCCCTCCAAGGATGGGGGTCCTAGCCAATGTCCTGGCGGATCAGCCCCCCGCGGGTCCTCCTTTTATCGCGAGACCCGGAATAGCTATAAATAGTTGGGGAAAGTAAAGGGCTGTCTGTCCGAAGCTGTGTGACTCGACGGGGGTGTCCAGCTGGGTGGGAGGTACCTACCGACGACTCTGTAGGGACTTTTGGTTCCCTCTTTTCTTTGGAAGGGAAGGGGATTTGGCGTGTCGCTCCCCTTCAGTATGTCTGACCAGGCTCTCAGTTTTCTTAAGGACTTTTTGGCGGGGGGGATCGCTGCTGCCATTTCCAAGACGGCTGTAGCGCCTATTGAAAGAGTCAAGTTGCTGCTACAGGTGAGCAGAGTGGCTGAATTTGGAGGTGTGCTCATGCTCTCTATCCATAGAGTTTGGGAGGAAAACTGATCAGATCTGATTAATCTGGCACCTGCCATTGGAAAAGCTGTTTGGTTTGGCCGGTGTTTCCAAAAAAAGTAGATAGCAAGGACATTCCTCCCTGATGGAAAACATGCAGGAAATTACTTGGGGACTCTTCCTTATAAGTTTCTCACAAGTTTCTTCTAAGAAATCTTGGAAAGGTAGGGCAAGTCTGCTGTCCCTCAAAGCAGTGCTCTGCATTTCTAGCAAAAAAAAAAAAAAAGTCTTCTTGCATGGAGCCAAGTGTGAGGTTGTAAATAGGAGTGGAGTAGGAATTTTAGTGTCAGATGAAGTGACTAAATATGGAAACTGCAGTTGTGCAGTTCTGATGACAGAAGATCAGTGCAGCCTTGTTCTTGGCATAGTATATAGCAAGCTACCCAGGGCTTGAGGAATCTCCATCAGGCCTTGATTATTCTCTTGTATGGTGCACATGGTGTGCCATTCAGCCCAATCAAAAGTAATACTCAATGGGCAGTGCAAATGGAACTGTGCCCTGCTCATATATTTTCTAACCTAGTTCCATTTATTTATTTATTAGTCCAATTTATATGCCGCCCTTCTCCGTAGACTCAGGGTGGCTTACAATGCATTATAGCAATAGCCTGCATACTTTTTTGTATATACCTGCTTATTAGGGCTTTCGCACACCCCCCCAAGCGGTGATGTTCTAGACAAAGCTGGCTTATTGCCCCCACAATCCGGGTCCTCAATTTACCTACCTCGAAAGGATGGAAGGCTGAGTCAACCTTGAGCCTGGTGAGATTCGAACTTGCACTAATTGCAGGCAGCTGGCAGCTAAGTGCTAGCACTTAACAGCACTTTAGTCCGCTGCACCACCGAGGCTCCTATTTAAACTAATGTGTTGCATAAAAGTTTGGTGCAAGGCTCAATTGGTAACTTATGGAGAGTGACTAAAAGGACTGAATTCCCAAAAGAGATGCGTACCTGAAAGAAAGCCTCTGTGTATATGAATTGGGTCTCCGAGCTTGAAATAATATAATCTCTTTTCATTTAACACATACAATCTAGTAAAGCCATGCAAAGGGGTGCTTCATAAAGTGTATTGGTATGACCAAAGTGTACTTCTTTGAAATATTAAAACAGATGTGCTTTTTGAAAGGTTAACACTGCAGCTTTGAAGGCAATCCCCGATTGTCCATATTGCATATTCATACAAAGAGAAAGCTGTATTGGCAGTCTCTGGGAAAGTGAAGTAACTGTGAGGGTAAAGGTGAAGCTGCAGCAAATGTACCTGCAGCTAAGGACAACCTGAAAGAATCCATGCAAAGTTTCTAGAGGACACAGCTGCTTTAATACTTGAAAAATGATGCTTCCCTTCTGGTGCATGTTTTGCAAATGCTTCTTTTGAATAGTTTTATACAACTTCACTGTCTAATCACCTTTTAAGATATGTACGTATAGAGACCTAGTACACAGACTTCCCACGAGCAAATATGAACTGGCTAAAGGAACAAATATATTTCTTAGATTTATTTTTTTCAGATCTTATGTCCAAATAAAGTAAACATATGTTTTTAATAGAGTTAAATGTATTGATGCTATTGCTGTTAATTTTAAATTGATAACTGGTTTTGATATGGAACAAAATTCTATATTTTGCAGTGAAACATAAGCTATGTATTGTCCCAAAGGTGCTTTTTTCAAGAGGCAACTGGACTTTCTGAAGAAGCTTCTTGGATAAGAAGCGAAACGTCTTCAAAGAAAAACCAGAAAGTCCAGTTGCCTCTTGAAAAAAGCACCTTTGGGACAACCATGACCTGGATGATGAGAATCTCCATAGTTACGTGTTCAATTTGAGCGAGCAACCCAAGTAACAATTATCTATTATTTTACCCAAGCAACAATTATCCATTCCGTTTTTACTTCCTTTTGTCTTTCTTCCCTCCCTTTTTTGTTTCATTCATTCAACAGGTCCAGCATGCTAGCCAACAAATCACAGTTGAAAACCAGTATAAGGGAATCATGGACTGTGTGGTAAGGATTCCCAAGGAGCAAGGCATCATTTCCTTCTGGAGAGGCAACTTGGCCAATGTCATCCGGTACTTCCCCACCCAGGCTCTCAACTTTGCATTCAAGGACAAATACAAACAGATTTTCCTTGGGGGAGTGGACAGACACAAGCAGTTCTGGCGTTACTTTGCAGGCAACCTGGCCTCTGGAGGTGCAGCAGGAGCAACATCTCTCTGCTTTGTGTATCCTCTAGATTTTGCCAGGACTAGGCTAGCAGCTGATGTGGGCAAAGGGCTGAAGGAGAGGCAGTTCACTGGGCTAGGCAATTGCATTGCTAAGATCTACAAATCTGATGGCCTCAAGGGCCTCTACTTGGGATTCAATGTGTCAGTCCAGGGTATCATCATCTACCGAGCTGCTTATTTTGGCATCTACGATACAGCTAAAGGTAAGAAACAGACATCTAATGATGCTGAAAGAATGATCTGATCAGGCTTCCCCAAGCTCTAGATACTGTATATTCCCAGCCAACATAGCTGTTGAGGGCCCGGTGAAAGGAAGGCTAACCTAAACATAGCTTTGCTTGACAAATTGCATTTCAATTGGTGGGATTTATAAATGCTGCCTACAAATGGATCTCTTGGGTAAATCAGTTGATAATTGAGAAGGATATAGAATTCTTTTTTTCTAAGAAAAAAGGTATTTTAAACACAATTTCCTTTTTGATCTGTAATGTTCAATGATTTATAATCAGTATGATTTGTTCTACATGAAGTAATAAATTGGTTTTCTTTGGTTAATCAACTTTCGATGGTCAATCAACTTAGAGTTAAGTAACAGTCTCTTTAAAAAATAATAGTAATACAGTAATAATCTCTCAAAGTTAGACAATTTGGTGTTCTATATTTTCTTGTTCCATAATGTGCCAAATACCATCCTGGAGAATAACTATGTGCTTGCTAAAATCAACAAAGACTTAATGGCACATGTTGAAATCAAAATATGTCAAATACTCCAGCCTACCCTGGTACAGTTTTCATAGCCTTCAGTGAGCTGCATCTTAATCCTAACTGCATTTGTATAGAATGTAAACCAAGGTTTTACCTAGGATTTATGAAACAAGCCATGATGGTTTGGGTTAATGACATGCAAATTCACACATTTCACTAAGTTATGAAGAAACCACGGTGTAGCTTAGCAATATGTGTAAAAAGGCCATTTGTTTCCAAGTTTAAGAGATGTTTTAGAATGGCAATACAATAAAAATCTCTTTGGACTGAAGTTGATTTGTTGTGAGATACTCTTGACAGCACTTATAGAAGTGGGTTGCTCTTGCCATTTACAAGATTGTATTTTTGACTTGCATTTTAGTCTTCTACTCTGATATGGGTATTACCAAGTATTAACCAGACTTGACTCTACATACCATAGGTTCCCAGTCTCAGCAAGGTTAGCACAATGCTGCCATCTGTAGGAACAAAAAAGCAATGCAGTTAAGAAACTACTAATTCTTTAGATCTAGGACACTTCTTTAGACACTACTCAAATATAAAGAGCTGGCAATATACTACAGTTTTTCAAGATAATGATTACAATGCAATGGCTAGAATGTTGCATTTGAATAGTGGAAGACTAGATTTGAATTCCTGCTTAGTCATGACGTTCACTGAGGGCACAATGCTACAGTAACTAACTCTCAAAATATCCCATAGAATTTATCAAGGCTTTTTTTAATTTAAAAAATAAAAGTAAAAAAACAAATTGTATTTTTAAACTTGTTGCTGACACTTGGCAATTGGCATGTATTTATGACAGTTACAAGGTCCCGGAGTCATGTGTTCTTTTGCAAACTTCTGACAAGCAAAATCAATGAAGAAGCCAGATTCATTTAACAACCGTGTTACTAACAATAGTGAGTCACTTAACAACTGTTGCAAGAAAGGTCATAAAATGGGGCTAAATTCACTTAACAACTGTCTTGCCTAGCAACCGAAATTTTTGTAAGTTGAGGGCTCCCTGTATCAATAATATCTGATATGTAGATATCTTTTTTCTACCAAACAGCTCTGCAATTTTGCTGTTGCATCATGGTAGAGATAGTGTGTAGACAGAGTATCATAGATCTACTGGTGCATGGAATAGAAATTATAAGCGGTACTGATAATTTTTCTCTATTTCTTCCGGTTTTCATCTTTGGGCGATCTTCTCATGATAATAGGCATGCTGCCTGATCCGAAGAATGTGCACATCGTAGTCAGCTGGATGATTGCCCAGAGTGTAACTGCAGTAGCAGGTCTGACATCTTACCCTTTTGACACTGTCCGACGTAGAATGATGATGCAGTCTGGCAGAAAAGGAGGTAAGAAAATAACCGATTTCCTCATCTCTCAGCATTTTCACTTTTGAGACAGTAGAATGACTTGATATCATTTGGCACAAAGCACAATTATTCCTTTATCTAATCAGAAAGAATCTGTTCAACTTACAGGTAGTGGGTTTTGCTCACTGACCTCAGCTATAATCTTGACTTAGTAACTGTTCAAAGTTCCGATGGACTGCCCCAAATGTACATATGACTAGTTCTTATGGCTGCTCCCCCCCATGGTTATGTGGCCACATTTTGGGTGTTCAGCACCTGGCCCACATTTATAGCCATTTACAAGGTCCCATAATGACATGATCTATGATATTTTTGTTGAAAATCAGCATTTACTTTTGTTTTATGGCAAAAATGCCCCATAGCGAACAATAGGTTCGCTTAATGAGCACCACAAAAAGGTTGCAAAATCAGATTCGTCACACTATGACCCACTTTGTGACCACTATGACTTATGGCAGTGTCTATTATGATTGTATGTTGAGGACTACCTGTAATGGGAATAAGTTCTAATGCACTGATTACTCTTTCCCACCGGCTATGCTGTACATTTTCATTTTCAGAAAGACACCTGGGTTAAAATAAAGGCAACAGAGACAAGCTCTGTCTGAGTTCTTATAGGAGCCATGCTCAAATCAGGTCTATTTCTCCTATTTTACTCTTTCCTTTTGAGAAGAAAAGGAAGGGCAGAAAACAGCTAGTTTGTGAAAGAGACAAGGCTATTCCTGTTAGCTTATTCGGGTATCATCTGCTTCACTGTAGGGCAGGGCTGTCAAACTCCCAGCCTGCAGGCTGGATGCATCATGCGCTGGCCACGCCCATGCCCAGTTTAGTGAAGGGGGGGGAAGTCCTTATATGTCATGTGTCACCTCTGTAGCAATGTTTGATACCCCTGGTGTAGGGATATGTTAAATAAACCACTTTCATTACATGGAGAATGGTGGCTTGCTGGGAACTGCTGCAAGCAGGATGAGATGGCGGCAAGGCTTCCGTGTCCCATCTCCAGTGTCAACCACTCCAACAGGACTGCTGGGACTTGATTTAGCTTCCCAGCTACCTCTAGTTCACCATCTTCAGGAGCATTTAATGCTAAGAAAGCTTCAGTTTAATGGCTGCTTTTTTATTTGGAACAAATTTAAGAATGAACACAAACCTTATTGTGGAAATTCAATTTGCACAATTTTGAAAGAAAGTTATATTTATTTGCATTTGTTCTGTTAAACTATTACCTTCAGATCAACACATTTCTTAAACAGAGAGATGAAATTATCTCTTGAGCTTCAAGGTTGTGTTAAGAGAAAAAAAATGCAATTATATTTTACAAACCTTTGAAGTAAGGCTTTGAAGTTCTTACTTTGAAGTAAGAACTAGAGAGCAACTTTCCAATTATGCTTTATTTGTTGGAGTTAGAAAAATGATTCGTGTTATACAGGTCTATTTCTCTCTTTCCAGTGATTTACCTGAATATGTTTACTTCCACAGCTGACATCATGTACAAGGGTACAATCGACTGCTGGAAGAAGATTGCTAAAGATGAAGGAGGCAAGGCTTTCTTCAAGGGTGCCTGGTCCAATGTGCTAAGAGGCATGGGAGGTGCTTTTGTATTAGTCTTGTATGATGAGATCAAAAAATTTGTCTAAGCAAGTCAAACTACTTGACTCTTATGTTCTGTTTAGTTACGTATTTACACATGAGTTAAAGGCAACTAAATATTTCCTACGGAAACAGAGGCGGTTACTGAAGGTCAAATCCAGCTGAGAGGTCAAATTGGGGAACTATAAGATTGTTCAGTGATGGTTTATGACATAAGTCAAACTTTTTTGTATGGAAAGTCGAAGAGGGCTTTGTATATATACATTTATTTGACAAAATAGCAATAATATATTCCTATGAATAAAAATATCCTGAGGAGGTGTGTTAATAAAGTATTTAAACAACTAGAAAAGTGAGTTTAATAAACGGTAGAAATAAAACCCTTTTTGTGTGTGATAAATCCACTGCAGAAGTTCTTTCAAGGATTGTAGCTTTCAGATAGTGAAGAGTGTGGGCAGAAATGAGTGTGTGTGCACACGTGTGATGTTATGGTAAAAGAGAGGGGGTAGAGAACAGGGTTCTTTTTCTCACTCTAAGCTAGCAAGAAAATGTTCAACTAGGAGGGTGATTCTGAATCATATAAGACAAAACGGCTATAAACTCTGCAGCAAATAATAGCAAATCACTTCACAGGAAATGCTGTTCTTCATTTCTCCTAATTTTATCTTTAATCACTTTGTTTACATATTGGAAAAAATACTTCTCTCAAATGTATCTCCTTTTTGTCTTGTTAGGATTGCAATGCTCATGCACAATTCCAGAGATGTGGTAGCCTGGATGAGAAAACCCCATTTTGTTTTTTCCCCAGGCCTTAGTATCTCTAAATATTCAGTAGTGATTACAATAACAACCATACTTTTAAACTTGCTTGTGGGTGGGTGCTAAAAGAAAGGTTGCTATTGAATGTGTATAGGAAATCCTCAATTTACAGCAGTTTATTTAGTGACCATTCAAAGTTACAACGGCACTGAAAAAGGTGACTTACAACCATTTTTCACACAAGCATTGTATCTCCATGGCCATGTGATCAAAATTGAAATGCTTGGCAAGTGACTGATATTTATTATGGTTGGAGTGTCCCAAGGTCATGTGATCACCTTTTGCGGCCCTCTGACAAGCAAAGTCAATGGGAAAGCCAGATTCATTTAACAATCGCATTACTACCTTAACAACTGCAGTGATTCACTTATCTGTGGCAAGAAAGGTCATAAAACGAAGTAAAATTCACTTAACTGTCACACTTAGCAACAGAAATGTTAGGCTCAATTGTATTTGTAAGTTGAGGACTATTGTATAATCAGATACAGCTCACCTGCAGTTTTCTTATTCGGTTTTCTTATTTCTTATTTCGGTTTAGTATTGTATGATCTTCGACATATGGTAACAGCATCCATTTTATTTTGTTTGTAATTGTTGGAAAAAGCAAAAGCAGCTTGAGCTGCTAGAACATTCAGTGACAGTACTTTGAAATCTATGCCTTAACAGATTTTGCCTCAGAGTAACATACAGCATTCGTTCAAAACAGAGGATGAATTGTTCCTGTGGGATTGAAATTTGGCAGTGGTGCCTTACACTTCCCAGAAACCCAGAGGTTGCATGGCACAAGATAATATGGGAGGAGTGTATCCCCTCTCCCTTCATCCAATCAGCTGGCAACAAGGCCTGGCAGGTGACCAGTGATTGGCTGCTTTGAACTGGAGGCCGAAATTTGAAATCTTTTAATGGCAGTGAGTGGTGAGGGGAAGATAAGGGGGTAACTTAGATGCCTGCAGACAAGACAGAACTGGCTAAGGAAGGTCAATTAACCCTTTTCCTTCCTGAAGGGGGCTTGGCAGTGATGGCTAACCTTTTTGCCATCGCGTGCCAAAAGCGGGGGGGGGGGGTTGTGCACGAGCGTGCCCATACCCATAATTGAATGCCCCCCTGCCCCCATGACACCTCCACACTCCCCCCACTTTTGGCACATGACGGCAAAAAGGTTACCGGTGGGCCGGGTAGACCCGTTTTTCGCCCTCCCCAGGCTCCAAAGGCTTTCTTGGAGCCTGGAGAGGGCAAAAACACCCTTCCCCCCCACCCCGGAGGCCCTCCGAAGGCCGGAAACTGTCCGCTTCCTGACTTCTGGTGGGCCCAAAAATCAGCTGGCCGGTGTGCGCGTGCACACTGCAGCTGAGCTAGGGCAACGCTCGTGTGCCCAGATATGGCTCCGCGTGCCACCTGTGGCACGCATGCCATAGGTTCGCCATCACAGGGGCTTGGAGACATGCAGGGTTGGGGAGCGAGGGTAGTTTTCCTTGCATTCTGTGGCCCCCTTTGTTCCCCCTAGCAAAGAAGCAGGCAATTCGGCAGCTGACCTGAGGAAGAGAAGTCTGCTTCATCACTGAGGGTCATGAGGGGAGAGGTAATACCACCAGCCTATATTATATGTGAAAAGGCTGACCCAATGAATCATGGTTGTCTATTACTGTCAGTCTTTGTGATGGAATGTGCATCTAGAGAAGCAATGGTGGAGTTTTGGCAATGCAGAGCTTTCCCAGAAAGAGGTCGGGATTAAGAGATTGAGCAATCCTGAGCTAGATTGGGAAGGAGTGGGAGATGTTTAGGGTAGCCACATCTAAATTTCTCAGGATATATCTAGTAGGTTAGAAGGCGATAGCTTGAGTTTGGCAAGATTCTGTCCATTAGGTGTAAGTAAATAAAGGACTGAACCTGATTGGACTTCATTGTGTCATTTCTGGCCTTGGGCCTGGCAGCCCAGCCAGGTAAACCAGATAAAAAACACGACTACATGAGTGAACTCCACTTTATTGTTAAGGCTACATTAACAAAATCTTGCATGTCTAAAGGTACAAGTTTATTTTCTGATATTTCTTGCTCCTCCCCATCACAGTCATCTTCAACCTTATGGATTATGACTAAATCTAATGAGTTTCTTGAAATACAGGTATTTTTTTGAATCATAATTGAATGTATTCTAAGAATAGATTTCATGACAGCGAGAGTGTGTGAGAGAACTGATAAAATCAATGTGCAAAAAAGTATTAATCTCCTAATTAACGTATTTGAAAACTTTCATCTTCCTCTAGAAATGTATATTGTTTACATTGAGTTTTGCAGTATCCTTCATAGTTGGGAGCTGCATAGATGTTAAATCTGATTGCATTTTTCAGTTAAAAAACACAAAACAATTGTTCATGCATTTAGTACTTCCCTATTATGTCATATCAGAAATCACAATAGAGTGATAATTTTTAGAAGTAATTCAGTCCTATTAAAATCTTTTAAAAGCTGTATATAATTCTGGAGTTTTGTACCTTTGCATTACTGAGTAGTTCACTGATAAAACACATGTGAGCACATAAAATGTATTACATCCATTTTCTGATGTCTTCTGATGACTAGAATATTTACTAGATATAAATCCTTATGTTCTGAAGAGATTGTTTTTCCATAAGTACTTAAAATATAAAACTGGATGGTACTCCAGATAAAATCCTAAAATGAACTCTAGTACTTTATTTATGGGTGCAAATACCACAGCAACTTTTGGAAAAAAAAAATCATCCCAGTATGCAGAAATCGCGTTTGAAATCGTTAGGAAAGATACTGAAATGACAAGCATACTGTGGGCTTCTAGGTATTGTTGCATTTTCCCTTTATACTGTTCCTATTTATAAAGAAAATCAGGTGTAACTCCATAGTTTTTCTTTAGTATTACTTCAATACTTGCATTTAATTGTGATTGCAGTGTCTTGGTGTCCCTTCATGTAACGCTTATGTTCATTAAAATGCAAATGTTTTGTTCATGTATGTAATTTATATACAAACATAAGTTTACTGTTACAATGTACAGATAATTATGGACAGATAATTGAGATAGACTAGAACTTTTTACAACCTAGAAATACTAAGATAAATACACATGGAATTCAAACAGGATATTAACTACAAATTATTTCTTAAATCAATGAATGATGGGGAATCCAAATAATATTCTGGAGCAGACAGCTATTACAAATACAATTAAAAGAAGAATGTGATTTTTAAAATCTATTCACAATATTTGACTCAAATTACAGAAAAGAACAGCACGCTGAAGTAATTCAATTAAATAGTTTACTTAATTTTTAAAGGACAGATGTACAATTTTCATACCTTCATAACTAATCACACTTTGTAGTTTTCGACAAAAAAAATATGCTCATGGAAAGATTCCAAAGTGCCAAGTTTTAAGAAGTGCACCCACAAGATTTCTGTTCATTTTTACTTCAAGAAACAAAATTTTAGAGAATAATTTAATAAATATAATTGTGCAAATATATCACAGACCAAAATTGTCAACACATTACAGTATAAGATCTTTAGAGTTCTAGATAATAAACAATACTTTTTACATTTATTTAGATGTCTACTACTTATATAAAATCCGTATTTCTAGAATTGGAGAACTGATCTGAAAAGATTCAGTTTGTTTTTCATGTTGTAACTGACAGCACCAAGGCCGAGTTGTATGTTATATGTTCTCTCTGTCTAACATTTTTATTAGATCTTGTAAATTATGAAATTAAAAGTTTGCAATATAAAGTTACATTAAATTTCATGGTAAGAAATTCAAAATTTAAGACTAAAAACAAATGAATTTTTATTTCTGGTCTACCCTATCCCTGCTTTTCAAACCTCAATTTCATTGACTTTGAGAAAATAAGGTTTGCAATATTGCCACTTTTTAATACAAGTATTGTTTTAAGAAATACTGACTATAAAGATACTGTCCAACACATATTAGAAAGATGAAAAAAGAGAATCAAGATTATATCCATTTATAGTTAATAATACTTTCCAGTATTTTAATTATTCAATATTACAACAGTCCTGCACAGAATTACAGTAATCCCCAAACCATCAGTTTAAAATCTGATAGCAAAGTGCAAATTATTTATAACCAGGCGCCATGAATGTTACTGGGGTTCAACTGCTGCAGTGCACCATTTATCAAAAACTGGTTTTTCACTCCTTCGATTTATAGTACTGGATGTACTATGACTGGAAGTTCGGGATGTACCTCCTGTCAAAATTGTACACAAGAGAGATCATATGGAGTTTTAAGTAAACAATATAAACTTAAGCAACTTTAAGTAAACAGTATAAACATTAAACCACGTAGTAGTGTAAGAAATACTCTCTGGATTTGAACACCAGCAGGTGGGATGCTGCTTATGAAAAAGGTAACCTTGTTCAGTGTTACTGCTGCTACTGGAGGTATAGTCACTCACTTATTCTGGGCTCAGGAGATCAGCATCAATGTAGTATTGTTCTGCCCCAGCTACGGACCCCAAAGAATGCAGCACACACAAACTTTATACAAAGCTTATTTTACTCAAATAACTCAGTCTTTATCAACCAAAGGCTGTTAATAAACTGTCTTAACAGTCCACCAGAATTCTAAGATAAGGTAATCACAGTCTTACTAGAGTTGGCAGAAAGCCCAGAAGCAATTTTTCAGAGAATCCAGACGCGAAGGAGAGTGAACTAAAGTTGTTCCCTACAGTTTGCTGCAAGTGGTGTTCCTCCTTAAATAGGCTAAGGGAGTGGCCAATTAGTCCCAAGCCTTACTCTCGAGGAGACCTCCTCCTGAGGAGCCATTCCTGCCTTTTGGCAGCTCTGCGCGCCCGTGCATTGAGAAGAGGCTCCTCCTCTTCGTCCTCTTCACTTAAAGGAGCTTCTGGAGGTTCTGAAGGCCCTGACTGAATCCCTGCCTCTAGCACCACATCTTCTCCAGACTCCTCACTGTCCGACTCGAGCACCAGCTGCACAGGCTGCTGGCACAGCACACCAACCTCCTCGTTGTTGGAATCAGCTACAATCTGCACAGGCCACTGACGGGCCACAAGTATAGAGCAGGGGTCTCCAACCTTGGCAACTTTAGGACTTGTGGACTTCAACTCCCAGAATTCCTCAGCCAGCAAAGCTGAAGTCCACAAGTCCTAAAGTTGTCAAGGTTGGAGAGGGCTTGGCAAGATGTAGGAACTACTCACTTGGGCAAGTGCTATTTGTACCATACAATTTTTAAATTCAATCCTTAGGGTAAGTGATGTTATTTGTGCTGATTAAAAAAATGATCTCAGTAAACATGTAAATTTAAATAACCTATAAATATTAGAAAAAGTATAAAAGGAGATAAACATAATTTCCTTGCATAGTGAATAGAAATTAAGGCATAGCAGATGACCAGATTTGATTTCATTACTTATATAGTAGAAATAAAGGCCAGTGAGGGTTTTTTTTTCCACACTTCAATCAAACTGAAATTAGCAGATGAAGATTCTGGAATGACTTACTAGATGGACTCTGATGATTCAAGGCAGACTTTCCTCGCCTGGGAGTTCCAGGACTGCGAAAATAGCCCATCTGCCGCTGGTAGTCAGTGAGCTGTTCTGAGCGCTTCATGCCAGTAGTTGGTTTCACTGCTTCAAGTCTTTTCAAAAAAGCCTTTAATAACATACACATACCTTAATACATTATGACCTGGGATACCAGAATCTCATAATCAAAACCAGCCCTCCACAATCTCTGATGTCTTGGATTACAATTCCTTTACTTTCTCACTAGAATTATAATACTGTTGTTCAACATATCTGGAATACACTAACTTGAAAAAGCTGTTAGGAAGCACTCTGTCTACATGAGAATGGAGAAATAGAACAGGGCAGAAGAGAACATTGTCATTTGATAGCTTTGCCTTTGCTCAACATATACATAAACATTTATATAAAAGGCAAAACTATAAAGGGAAGCCACAATGGCCTGGGACTAGAGCTTTTTATACCTAGTAGTCCATCAATTTCATCACACTGAATATGACAGTGTGAGTGAGGCCAAACAAGTCTCACAAGTCCCATAGGAAATCACAGATAAGATGGTCCACTTGATCTTGTGTCATCTGATGTCTTAGCACAGCAGCAGAAAAAGCCAAAGATGTTCTAAGGGGTTGTGAATTTTACTTTATAAAGCTCTTACATTTTAAGCTAGTTTCAGACAACTAGTTTGCATTGTCATTTGGAATAAAGTTGTTTACAATACTTCCTTTTCTATGTTCTGGTACTTCATTTTGTGATTTAAAGAAAATGGAAACAGAAAAATTGATGTCTATGGAGCAGGAATCTTGTGCATATCTTAGGTTATTATGCCAGAATTTGATTGTTCAAACCGAGTCAGTCATCCAACCACTCTCTCAGGAATCCAAAATGCAGACTATTAACACGTACTATAATTATGAAGGGACGCGGTGGCTCAGTGGCTAAGACGCTGAGCTTGTCGATCGAAAGGTTGGCAGTTCAGCGGTTCGAATCGGTAGTGCCGCATAACGGGGTGAGCTCCCGTTACTTGTCCCAGCTTCTGCCAACCTAGCAGTTTGAAAGGACGTAAAAAATGCAAGTAGAAAAATAGGGACCACCTTTGGTGGGAAGGTAACAGCGTTCTGTGCGCCTTTGGCGTCTAGTCATGCCGGCCACATGACCACAGAGACGTCTTCGGACAGCACTGGCTCTTCGGCTTTGAAATGGAGATGAGCACCGCCCCCTAGAGTCAGAAACGACTAGCACATATATGTGAGGGGAACCTTTACCTTTACCTATAATTATTCCATTTCAAAAGAAAGAAAAATAGAAAATGTGCAGAAAGAAGCCATCTGAGAGGTTTCTTGGGATGTTCTCTATGAGTATGTCATGTATTCATGCATTTTTAGAATATTAAAAAGGGACTAAATGTTGTGGCTTTTGACTGCAGCCTAAAATTTTAGAAATAGAATACAGTATCAAAAATCAGGATCAAAAGAAGGCCAATTTCATCTGGGTAAATTCATAACCCACTCTTCTCTATGTTACATTACAGATCCAATAAAAATCTTTTTTTTCATGAAAAACTACATCATTAGCATTTGAACAGTTCTAGGTAAAAAACTATTACACAGAAAATGAGTTTTCATTTGCCTCAATATTAGTTGCTATGGTTACTACAGCGATTTGGTGGTAGTGGAATAAACAGCTACAGAAATTGAAATTGACTGTTGGCTATTTTTTCAATTATTTCTACTTTATTTTAAGTTGTGGGCTATTAAGTTGTGTGCTACTGACAAAGGTGTTTGCTGATCAATGGCTAAAATAAAATGATAGAAGGACTTAATATGTTCCTTTGCTACTAATTACATCAATCAGTTTTTTCCTGCTTGTTACTGAGAGCAATGAATTCCTTTCTGGTTGATTTTTCTTGTATCTAAGGTAGATGTTCAATTGTGAAAAGAATGTCATTTTAGGTTCACACACAGATACACACACCCACATACACAGATGATAACAAGATATTTTCAGCATAATTCAAAGATATGCAAATACTATTCCAAATAAGCTCATGCTATAGAGAAATTAAAAGAGGGAGAAAACTGGGTTGAAGCCACATGTTCCATAAACCAACACAGAGTTAAACTTGCTTAAATTTAATTGAAATTAGTGCAGGTAATGAGAGCCAGGTTAGTGTAGCAGCTAAGGCATCTGGCTAGAAACCAGGAGACTGTTGAGTTCTAGTCCCACCTTAGGACAAAAGCCAACTGGGTGACCTTGGGCTAATCACGTTCTCTCAGTCCTACGAAGGAGCCAATGGCAAACCACTTTTGAAAAGCTTTGCCAAGGAAACTGCAGGGACTTCTCTAGGCAGCCTCCAAGGTTTGGACACAATTGAGTGGAAAGAAGAAAGTGCAGATAAATGAACTGCATTGTACCGGGCAAGAAACTGAATAGGAAACAAGCATATTTGATGGGTTAAAAGAATTTTTCTGTCAATTAAATAAAAAGTGAAACAAAATAGTAATCGTATATGACAAATTTACAACCAAGGACCATCAGTTGAGGAACCACTGGAAATCTCATTGTTTATCTCAAAAAAAAAAAAATTAAAAAAAAAATTGAGATAAGCATCTTTATGTTTGGGTAGCATCTCTAGAAATCCTGAAGTTCATTATGGCAGTGGTATTTCTAGTGCCTCCATGTATTTTTATCTATATTTGGATACTTTCAGATAATGGATTGTTATCTCTCCTACCCAGAGCAAGCACTTATAAATAGGCAGCATTCAGCTGATGGATTTTCTTCCACTGCTAGTACAATTTAATTACAGGAAAGCTTTGTGATTTAATAAGGTTACACCCACTTCTCAGAGGACAAAACAAATAATGCGGTCTACACTATGTGTTATCGGTAAGTCATAGTTTGCAAGCCCATGGTTTATACAATGCAATACAATTTGCTAGGTGCTCATCTATCATGAGCCTCAAACCGTGTGGACAGACTTGACTAACATACCAAGTCGAAGAAGCCTAGTTTTTAATTAATATTGTTAAATCCAGAATTTCAACTAACCAGATTCTCTCTGTCGATCCTCTGCTGTTCCTTCTGCCTGTTGATGGCACTGTGGTACATTTTAGGTGCTGAGCCTGAAGGTTTCTTCATGGAGGCACTTTTGTTTCTGGGTTTTGCAGAATGTTTTGTCAATTCTTTTAAAAGCCTTTGGTTTTCCCGATCAATTTGTCGTACTTCGTCATTTGTGAATGAATAGTTTTTCCTTGATCCTAGAGAAGACTGATTCAACGCCAGTTCTTGTTGATCCTTTTTCTCCAACTGCAGAAAAGCTTGGGATACAAGTACATATTTAAGAAAACATGTAGCATGACTAGGCTTTTTCAGGATTACTTCAAAACTATAAAACCTATTTTCAGATTTAGCTACACACACCATCTTTCAAACAATGACTTCAGAATTGGGGGGGGGGGCAGCTCCTCAGAAGTTGGTAACAGAAGCTTATGTAACAAAAGCCTCTTACACAGCCTTTCTCAGCTTTATAATCACCAAACGTGCTGGACATTAACTCCCATAATTTCCAGAGAGCATGACATTTGGTGGAAATTACAGGACTTAAATTGCAAATATATTTCAAGGATCCAATAAAAAGGTCCAAGCATACAATATGCAGTCATGATAAAATGAAACCCTATACTAACAAGGCAGTGCCATTTCTTTCCAAATAATTACAGTGCTCAAGTGTAATGCACCACAATTCTTGCTTCCAGAAGAAATACACTATAAATATAAACATTTCCTACAATTATCAGAGAATTAATATACATTATAAGGCAGAACCAAAATGAAGCTTATTACAAAAATAATTCATTTGATCATTCTTAAATTGGATTTGGAACTAGGCAATGTGAACACCAGCCCCAATTAGAAATATAAAAGGCATTTCTAAATAGAGCTGGTTGTTTATCTTAGTCAGTACTAAATCAAATTATTCATATGCAATGAGTCCATCCATCCCTCTTTAGCAGATTATCGGCCAACAAGAACTAAAGTAGGTGCTGATTTACATACTCACAATTTTCAGTATAGAATGGTGAGCAGGAGATGGACTTTCCCAAAATTCTGATTGCTAAAGTTTCATTTCTACCCTTTGCATGTTTAAATAAGTGTGTCAGGTGGGCGGTTACATTTAAATAGTTCCAGGTACAAAAAGAAAAGAATCAGTTCGTAACAGTAAGTTGTGCACAATATTAAAATTGCCATATGTTCTTCTTTCTGAAGTGTCTGACATTTTGCTTCTACAAATGTTGGAGAATTGAAATTTCTTGAACACATCTTGCCCACTTCTAATCTATAATCTAAGTGAATTCCTCCCTCTCGGATCATTGATTGATTTGCTGTGATATACCATACTTAAAAAGCTTTTGGCACTGATATTTAATCTCTTTCGAGTCACTACTGTGCTATCAAACGTGTAAATCACTGATTCTGTAATGTAGTTTGCAGCAAATTGGTCTGTGTGACAGATGACTTGGATAGATGTGTCAGCTGTAAAATATTTGAAAATAACTTCAATGTCGGAGAGCCTGAAGATGCTGAATGTATTTAATAGAATTATTAAATTGTTGAATTTATTTTCAAAACAAAACCTCATGCGAAGTTGTGGTATGTACAAAAATGTTGCAGAAAGAGTTAAATGTAACAACAGGAATTGTTCATAAACAGGTCCTTCACCAATCTTAGATAGAAGATCACCAAGACTTCTAATTCAGAATATTACATTGCTAAATATATTTAGGAAAGCAGAGTTTTTGGAAAAGGAACAGAGAGACGAGAGTAGCATGTATAGATCTTACTCAGGATTCGGAAAAAAACATAAAAGATATGCCAATCCACAGTAGACAGCAGGGAAGAAAGCGGAAGTAAAGAATGCATATGGAGAATAGCACCATGAGATACATTTGGTAAAATAAGAAAGCAGTCAAACCTTTATAGAATTTCACCCCTTTCAATTGAATGCCATCGAAAGTAAGGGGTTTGAAAGTATATGTACCGGTAATAATTATATCAAAGATAAGTAGCAAAAACTAATATCTCCAAGGAATATACAATAGCAAATATAAACTTTATTTTAAAATATAAAATAAATAATAGTTCTGTCCACATTTGCACTATGTAAAACTCGACTGGTATCAGCAAAACTATTTTACACAATTTTTCCAAATTTGAGAATGTAGTAAATGTTGCAAGACACATAAAATGGACATTACAGTACTTTCAAATCAATGATGGCTGATTTACTTTAACGAGCATATAAGTAGTCTGTTCCTCAATGTATAGCTGAAAATTTGGATTCTAATATACAAGTATTGATGTAATACTTGGTTGTCATCTGATAGATTCAGGGGATAATTTAACAACCAGCTACAAGGTTCTCTGTGATCAGTAAAGCCTTACTACTTCACAGGAAAGCTGTTGTAAAATCAAAATGTCTTACTCATAATGTTCTAGACTAGAGGATAAAGAAGCTCTAAATGGGAAATAGTCCTGTTTCACTACCATTTCCATAAATCTTGTGAATGAGAACTTCAGTTTTAGACAACTGCCAAGCAATCTTGACAGTTGCTGAAAGCATCAATGCTGTTTGAAAGAGGTGCCTTAGAATGTCCACAGGTCATGTACCAAGTACCTTCCATCAAATAATTAAAGCACCTGTAGTTTTTTCTGGCTTATACTGCTGCTTAAGAAACTACTCTCTGCTCTTTCCACAAGTGCATGCATATATTCTGAAACAACTCTTCATAAGCATTTGTACCATCTTAGTAGAAACTACAATGTCCATGAACATCAAGAATAGACAGGAACAGAAAGGATACTACTTACAGAAGTTGAAAACAATTATCCTATAACATCTCATTTAACTTGGGGACAAAAGACTCTCAGAATAGTGTCTTTCAACCAGAATTGGCTTGGCCAATACACAGGAAAAAATGTTGATATTGCTGTACTTAAGCAAAATTAGGGATCAATGCTAGGAAGAGATACTTCTCGGTTACTATCCCACCATTGCAGAATATCCTTCCCTGCAAGATTCAAATCTTCTGACCCTGCGGGTTTTTTGGTTATATAACATCATTTCTGATTTCCCCCCGTTTATTTGTAATCCACTGTATTTCCCAAATTCATTCAGGTGTAAATATATCCTCTCTATAATAACTACGGGATTTTGAAATGTTAATAATGTATCATCTGCAAATAAATTTCTTTTAGTTTTCTTCTGTACATCTATTCCTTCAATCAATCTTCCCTAATTGCATTTGCCAAAACCTCCATCAATAATGCAGATAAAACTGGGGATAAAGGGCAACCCTGTCTCATTCCCTGGCTTAAGGTTATTGTCTCTGTAACATCATCATTTATAACTATTCTTGCTTTATTCTCTGAATATAGTTGATTTATCACTTTTCTAAAAATTTTTTCCAAAACTCAATTTCTCTATTAATATCTTCAATGTAGGCCATTCCACACAATCAAAGGCCTTAAATACATCTAATGCTAATACACCTGCCTTTAATTTTTGATTCTTTATATAGTAACCTATATTTAATACCCTTCTTACTATGTCTGACATTTGTCGGCCTCTAATAAATCCACACTGGTCATTTTTAATATAATTTTCTGTAAATATATTCAATGTATTTGCCAATATTGCTGTAAAAATCTTAGCGTCCTGATTAATAAGGGATATTGGGCTATATGATCCTGGGTTTGTATGATCTTTACCTGGTTTCGCTATCAGTATTATCAAAGATTGCTTCCAGGAACTTGGAATATTTTCCCCTTCCATTATTTTATTAAACATTATCTTCTTCTTCGGCACCAATAGTCCTTTAACATTTTTATAATATTCTATGCCTAGTACATCTAATCCTGGTGCCTTACCTATTTTCAATTTATTAATAACTTCCACTATCTCCTTTTCTTCTATTTGTGATTCCATTATTTCTTTATATACTTGAATTTTACAATTTAAATTCTTTTTATATTGCTACAGTATTTAAAATTTGATTTCAGCCATTTTGCTCATCATATTGCTATGGCAGCCTCTAATAAGCATAATGAGAAGAGCTAAATAAATAAATGTTCTAGAGAAGAGAGATTCTAAATGGGAAATAGTCATTTTGGTGAAATTCAGCATTTTCACTATCATCTCCATAAATCTTGTGTATGAGAATTTCAGTCTTAGACAACTGTCAAGCAGTCTTGAGAGTTGCTGAAAGTGTCAATGCTATCTGAAAGAGCTTTAAAGCTGAAGAGTTAGGTGGGATCCAATTTATCCATCACCCCATCTTCTCTAGGTAGAATTTGTGACCATGTTGAGGATTATTTGAGACTCAGCTCAATTTAGAAATTGTAGAGAATATTCGTAGCTCAGGTTATAGGTTTAGGCAGAGGTTTGTCCTCTGAGCTTGCTGCATGGCTCCCAGACATTTCACTATCCAACTAGGTAACATTGTCAGCTAGGTAATATCTTCAACCCCCCATGTTACCTGGTTTAGTAACAAAACGTTCATGAGCCAAGCAGCAAGCTTGGAGGACAAACCTCTGCCTAAACTCAGCTCAATGCTGGTGCACCTTGGATGTCCATGGGAAAGTAGCAACAGAAATGCTTTCTGACCTTGACTATGGTATTTGTCTTGGTCAGAAAAAAGAACCTTTGCTATAGAAAATGTGGTGACCAAAGATAATCTTTTTATAATATTAAAATTCAATTTTCATATTGAAATGTGGAGAAACAGCTACATGCTATTAAATATTAAACAATAACTTACACATCTCAACCCTTCATTGCTTGATGCCTCTCTATATAGAGAATGTCTTCTATATTAGAATGCTTTAGTTTTCTGCAATGGATAAATTACCCGTGTCTTGTTCTATCATACAACCCTATGGAGTACAGTTGGAAATACATTGTTTAGTACTTGAGACATAGTAATTCAACTAAAAAAATGTAAGTAAAGGCCCCAAACCCCAGATTAAACAACACTTCTTTTAAGAGTAATGAACAACTTCTAACATTAACATATACCAAAAAGCATTAAAAATATATTCTGTGAACCTCTGACCTTCTCTATAAACAATGCTGTGAACAAAAAAAAAAAATCTTATCAAAGACTAGCAGGTCAACAAACAGGTTATTTCCTATCTTTTTTGTGTGTGTGCAAAAAATGTGTGGGTGGGAACGTTAAATATAAGAATTCTTCAAGAAACTGACTCAGCCACTCTAATGCCATCTTCATTAAATGGATTGTAATGTGCTGCCCAGTTCCAGATTAGAAAGGAGGTAAATTTACTTTCTCTGTGGGTGGCTGTTAGCAATTTTTAAGCTGTTACCCAAAGGCGTCCTAGGAAGGAAACGTTCTTTATTAATAATAAACTGATAGGCTGAGTCTGGATGAAAAAACTTTTATTTTAGCATTGACCTTGTGAAATAACTTTCTTTCCGGCAGCCTAAAATGTCCCATTTCTTAACCTGATAAAAAAAAATCTACAATATATAAACTATAGGTTCATAGAATTCATGTACTGATGAACAAAGGTCTTGTTCGATATTTAATAGAGAATATGTTAACATCAATCCAGAATTGGTGTCATAACACCCTGAACTGGGGCCCCAGAATATAGAGGAAAAACAAGTTTATCAATTAATTTAAAATTCACACTGTCAATGAAATGACAAATGTTGCTCTAGATATTGAAACCGCCAATGTAGACAGCCACAGAAATTTAAAGTTGCTAAACCTGGACATCATACAGGCTGTTATATTTGATGCCATTTTTCCTTTTAAGCCATTCCCTGAATTTGCTGGTAATTCCTTTTGCAGGACTATGGCATCTATTAGAGAGAACTAGAATAGCTTGCTCCTAAACTCTAATATATAATATATGACTGAAAAAGACAGATGTATGTATTTCTATGACTCTGACAACAGGACAGCTATGGCAATTCCAAATAATACTGAAAGGACTGTAATTAGACAATATTTAAAAGATTGTTTGTGGAAAAAGAGATCTTAAACTATATATTTTTAAAAAAATCTGACATAGTATCCCATACAAGTATCTTCTCTTCTCCCCTTAAAGTTCTAAACATTTTACAGTTTCCCACTTTGTTTTTCTCACCTATTTTCTTTCAACACAGAGAGAAACAGATACAGATACCATATATCAGTTTTAATAACATGAAGAAATCCTGCTTCCAGCTCTTCAACTCTTGAAACATTTCTGACTGCCAGCCTGCCTTAATAAAGAATCTGCTTACATCAGCAATACATCACAATACCTTTCTATAAGACTTCTCATATCAAGTGAAGAACAATTAAATGGGACAAAGTATTTGAAGATCCATTTATTGATTTTACATTTGCAGTTGAATTTATGGTTAATGGCATTACAGCTTTTTTTTTTTAAAGGTTTTTTTAAAATGTAACAACTTAGTAAGGGCATAGTAAGTTGATTTGGTCAAACAATGGCTATTTACAGTTGTAAGACAAATATTTTGGACTGAACCCAGAAACCAACTAGTAACTATTGCAGGTTTATCAATTCTATATTACGAATTCTTGTCACATTTTAAATTAACTGAACCTTTTGGTTTCTTTCAGGGATAGTCCTCTAGATTCTGTTGCATCATCTAGACAAAAATAAGTATGAACATTAGGATTTCCAAATCTTTAAAGTTTCATTTCAATGAAGATTGGAGTGAAGTAATCCATTAAAGCACTGTGCCTCAAATTGGAGGGCTTGAATGGCTGTGGTGGTTCAACTTAACAATGGGGCTTTTGGGAATGCACAGGTCTCTTAGGAAAGACCAGTGAATCAGCTTTCACTTTAGTGCTTAACAGAAGAAAAGTATCTTATCTCTTTGAGACACTACCACAACAAGGAAAAGCGATGCATATCAGGAAAGTGAATCAACTGAGATCCTCTCAGGTATAATGAATAACAATTGCCATATTAGATTAAATCAGTGCCGGTATAATTATGTCTACCCAGATGTTCTTCTTTACACTATATGAAGATCTGGGAAAAGAGAATCAAATAGATTTTGCAAGCTATAAATCTGATCATTTAGGGCAGGGATGTCAAACTCGCATTGTCACGTGACTTATTATGACTTTCCCCCCTTTGCTAAAACAAGGGAGGGTATGGCCAGCGCATGACGCATCTGGCCCACGGGCTGCCAGTTTGACACCCCTGGTTTAGAGGAACCACAATCTCTTCCAGAAAATGTTAAGAAACTACATTTCCAGTCTACTGATCTCAATTTATCTAGATTAAATTTCAATTAGTTCTTCTTTATCCAACTCATTAGAATCAAATAATATTCCAGAAAAGTTAATGATTCCTTAGAAAGGAATAGAATAGAGCTGAGAATCATCAAATTCTGAATAATCTCAATGATTTCATGTATATATTACCCAATGTGCAAGAACGAACACTGTAGCCAAGAACGTTAGTGCTGAATGAAGGTCTCACAGCACCGGTTTCTAGAGAACCCAATAGTAAAGATTTCTATTTCTGCTATACAGAATTGCTGAAGCCCAATCCCACATTTGTAATAATGTGGGATATAAACATAAAAATAAACAGTATAACAAAATAAAAGTTTTCAAGAAGTCCAGGAAAACTAAAAGAAGACCCTCCTCACTAAGTCACGATGTAGATTATTCACCAAAATGACCAAAGTAATGAATTGAAATTTAAGGCCCAACTGAAATGCATTTATAATCAAATAAACCTCAAACATCAAACTTAAAAAGGAACCTCCCTAACTTATCAGGCAGTAGAAGAGACTGCAGGAGATTTGTATTTTCAGACATGCAAGATTCATAGTAATGTAGCCTTACTATGAATTAGCTCATCTGCTCTGTTTCTTGTCTGACCTACCTGACAGAGGTCTATTAAAATAACAAAACAACCTCAAAGCCAATTGTTCACAGCATCAGGTCCTCTGGCTTCCAAGCTAGTAATCCTTCCATAGGTTTCATAAAAATACCAGTATTGCTTTTACATAGGTGATACTTTAATATCTTTTTCCAAAACTAGATGTCATGTTTATAAATAAAAATTATTTAACGGTCAATGGTGCATCCAAAGCTTTAGATGCAACAGTGGACGGAAAAGCTACAGCAGCCAAATATATTCTGTATCATGACACAGGCTCCAAGTGTTTGAAGTAAAAGATGTAGTCATAAAGATACAATTTTCATTTGCATATCCATTTCAACTGAGTGGTGTGTATATGTGTGATTAACCATGCCCAGCTTCATTTGAAAAATACGTAATTTATTACAAAAAGTTTTAAACTAAGTTGTGCTTGATTTATTTCAATTCATACATTTTTACTTACATTACTATGTCTAGAAAATATAAAGTAAGCGTAAAGAATGCATAAGTGAATAATGGACATATTTTTCATATTCAAAGCAATCCATCAATCCATCCATCCTTCCTTCCTTCCATCCATCATCCAAAATACTATATTGGAATGCAATTACAATGAAAGAATAAGGAGAAAAATGATATTGAAGAATTAAAAGAAAAATACCTTTCAAAAGGTTATTCAAGTCCATAGCTTCATGTAGTACCTTTTGAAGACATTTGTGATCTACCTCAGGTTCTAATGAGAAAAAAGTATAAACAGGTATATTAAGTCTAGTGTTGCTGCCATGTATATGCTGTAATAAGTTCTGCAAACTTACCATATAACTCCTGGCTCACATTTTGTTGTCTTTTAACCTTAAATTTCTTATCATTGGATGCTGCCACTTCAAAAGATTGGATGGGACTGATATCTGGGGTTGACAGAGGAGTTACATCAGTAACTGTATCTTCAGACTCTTCTGTCTGGTCACCCAATTTTGATTTTACTTCCACTGACTTTTTTCCTTGGCTTAACTGTTGTTCTGATGAAAGAAGTGGTGATCTTATGTTTTTCTTTTCTGAAGAACATGATGAGTCTGACAGGCAACCATCAGATCCTGTGTCTGAATAATCTGTATCAGAACTAGAAGATGAGGAAGAGGAGGACAAAGAACTAACATTCCTATTAACCTTTGTACCATGAGGCTGTTTAGAGAATTTATGTCTAACTCTCTGATTTCTGCCATCATCACTACTGTCTTCTTCATCTGTGTAGTAATTTTCTTCACATTCTTTCTCTCTTAAGGGAGTTTGCACTGGAATGTTTTCATGAAGGGTTTGTTCATTTTGTGCTGTGATTCGATCAACTGGATCCTCCAGGTTTAAAGAAGATAACAAAGGAAGAACATTATTTGAATTATGAGCACCATTGCCTAACATGAGTTCCTTTTGAGATTCTACCTGTTGAGCTTGCTTTTCTTCCTCAATACTGTTATCCTCCATCACTTTGGCTTCCTGTTTCAAATGACAATCATCTGTAATTGAACATTTTATTTGTGCAGGCCCAGAACTTTCCATTTTATTTATTTCTGTTGTTGCTCTGTCTTTCTTCCCCTCTTCTTCAAAATCGCTATCAAAGAAAGAGTGATCCACTTCACAATCAGATATATCTTCATATCGGTCCATACTGAAGTCAATACTGCTTAAGTGTTTTCCCTACAAAGAGAAAACAGTGATTATACCACTCACTGGAAGAAAAATCTTTTTCTAACCTTTTATTACAGCAAATCTTTTCCCCCAAATATAAATTTAACTTATCTTCTTCAAGCAGCAGCAGCAGCAATTAATGCAATATTCTATTGTTTCATTTGGTACAATCACATAACTCAAGTTGCTTTAATACTGTTCAATAGTAATTGTATATATTGAAAATATAAGTCTTGTGGATTTACTAACTTTTATTTTATATCAAGTAAAGAACTACATAATTTAAAATACCGGTAACACTAGAAATAAAAATCATAGGTGGATTATATAAATTCAAAATGTCAGGAGTAATGCAGACACTTAAGGAGACCTGGAAATAAAAAATATCCCCCCCAGTGTGGTACCTTGACATTTTCAAAACTGAAAAGAGAGGGAATAATTTCCTCTTTCGTCTAAAAAGTTTGTGTGGTTATCTACACCCTCTATTATTGACTAATTCATTTAATTTGTCATCTCCATCTGACGCAATGTATAGATTTTTCCATTTCTTTTTTCATTCTCTCCTTTTTTTATACCACCTAGCCTGGCAAGCTCCTATCTGGTCCTAGTAAAAATAATGCCCAACTACGGGTATTATATTAAAACAGTACACTACTACATTAAGGAAAAGAAGCCTTTATTACAGTACTTGTGTTCCATTAAAGTGCAAACAAAATGGACATCTATGCTCCAATTACAATAATATACCGGTACCTCCAGTTGATATTTTAGTTGGGAGTATTACCATCTTTAGACATTTTATCAATTAGTTCCTAAAAGGTTGCTCAGTTGAATAAAGTACTTTTATAACATGATTTTTTCAAGACTTGTATTGAAGCAGGCTCTCACCTATGGAAGCTTATGGCCACAATAAAATAGTCTTTGAGATACCACTGTCCTCCTTTCAATCCAGTTGCATGTTAGGCAGCTCACACTGGAAAATTATCTGAACCCATTGCTATAGCTTCACTGAGTCAGTAATATTTGAAAGAAGCTTCACATTAATTCATTAATTGCTATGCCAGGCAATAATAAATTATGTCTCTCTACTTCAGTTGCTATGACACTGCTGTGAGCTGAGCTGCTGTGATTTTTTTCAAGACAGGAATATTAGTCATGGCACTAAACTCAGAATATATGTTTAATATATTCAGAAATAGGTAGGAGATTATTTCTGGATGTTGACAGTACTTTGCCAAAAGCTTCTTTCCTTCTCAATTGTTTATAATAGCAACAACAAACAATCTTATACTCTGTCCTACACTGGGCTCAAGACTCTTAAACAACAGTAACTCAGATACAGATTTTCATCCATGCAAGTCACCCCAGGGCCGTGATGGCGAACCTATGGCACGTGTGCCACAGGTGGCACGTGGAGCCATATCAATGAGCACACGAGCATTGCCCTAGCTCAGCTCTGGCGCGCATGTGCGTGCCAGCTAGCTGATTTTGGGGCCTTCCAGGTCCACCGGAAGTTGGCAAACGGACCATTTCTGGTCTCCAGAGGGCCTCCTGGGGGATAGGGAAGGCTGTTTTCGCCCTCCCCAGGCTCCAAGAAAGCCTCTGGAGCCTGGGGAGGGCGAAAAACGGGCCTACTGGACCCACTGTGCCATCACATGCCAAAAGTGGGGGGAGCGCAGGTTTCGCGCGCGCATGCAGGGGTGGGTGCACTGAATTATGGGTGTGGGCACGCATGGGTGTGACACCCCCGCACTCCCCCCGCTTTCAGCACACGATGGCAAAAAGGTTAGCCATCACTGCCCCAGGGCATGTCTGGCCCATGGAGTATAAGACGTACCTGGATTTCCCCCTCCCCCATATTATTATTTTGTATACAATTCTATTGATTGTACTAAGAAAAGCACTATTAAATTATCCCTAATTACACCATCGTTAATTTCCATTTAACCTAATACATCCACTATTTGTCCAAGAACTCTATTCTAGGTTGTCTATATTTAACAACACATTTTTGTAATCTTCTTCATACAGAGACTATTTACTGTAAATAACAAAATGCCATTGCTCCTAATATTTGTTCTGTTCGGCTGCAGGATTTGCTTGCTTCCCCCCCCCCCCGCTGAATTCACTTAGTAACTACAGCAAAGCTTATCAATGCTTGATGTGACATGAGGGGGCAGAGTGTATTGTCTTTTTCAAACAAGGTTTGCTGTGGAGCCTTGTTTGAGTGATCAGGCTTAAGAAGGAATGACTAAGCCTTTACAATAACTGTAATAAATAGCATATTAAAATAAAAATAATAAATAAAAAAGAATGATTAGGGCTGAGAGGGAATGACTAGTTATAGGTGATCCAGCTGCCTTGCATGCTTAAATAAAGATAAAATCTGGGGGTCAGACCTTAAACAATATACTTTGTGGCTACTCCGCTGTAGATAACAAGGTAAATTTCCAAATATGCATACATGATGCCTTCTACATATTTCTATTATTCTTCAGAAGTACAGCTACTTTTTATTGAGCTGTATATAGGCATAGATGGATTTTTAAAAATTGGTTTCAAAATATAGTATATACTTCCGCTATCATTTAGCATTACCAATTCAGTTATGAACTATATTATTTTATTACCGAATATTTTCAAGTGGGAAGATGAAATTTCTTTCTTACACTCCCCACATAGGTATCAGCAAAGTATGAATAAAAAAAGTTAAAATGGCAACTATGATGATGCAATTAAACGCTATTGGTTTTTTTTAAGGTATGTTGCAATGCATATAAAAACAGGCAAAAAAATTGACTATCATTATGTTTGCCATCTTACTTTTTTGACCACATTCTGCAGACACCTATGCATTCCACATATTTTGGTAATTTAAAATTTAAAGAATTTGAAATTAAAATATAACTTGATATCATTATAAAACACTGCATATGCCTGTGCTGATATGACACCTACACAATCCTACATAAAAAGTCATTTTTCTGTCTCCTTGGAAATGTAATACCCAGAAGTAATGGCATTTAAAATTAAATTTGCACTTTACGATAACTGCTGTGTAGGATTGTTGAAGTGAGGGAGGAAGGTTTTGGAAAATACTTTACAACTGCCTGGGCATATGTATAGGAAATATTAACACAACTGCAGTTGTCATGACAAATTTAATTAATGTTTACCCTGCAGTCAATCTGACCCAGGAGTTAAGGAATGAAACAGACAGTGATTCTCAAAGTGTGGCCTGGGGGCCCTGAAATCCCATGGAGATGAGTATTTTAAAATCTTTGTTTTAATTTCTAATACAGTGAATATTGATAGATTAACCCACATAAACCAAAGCTCTGTGGGGCCCTCAATCATTGTTAAGAATGCAAAAGGGTGCTGAGACTGAAATGCTTGAGAACCTCTGATACAAATAAAGGCAAAATGTTCATCTGTCTGATAAGTCTTCTTTCAGCACTGTTATAGCCCATTATTTCAGGTTTAAAAAAAAGAGGAATAAAGTCCGTGTTTAAATAAAGTCCTTGGTTAAAATTTTGCTTATGAGCCATTCTCCACAACCCACCCTGTGTAGGAGACTTCATTACTCAGAAAAAAGCTTTATCTAACACATATTGCTTTGCTAGGGCAGAACTGTCATTTCTGTTGTTCTTACTTCTTCACATCAAGACAAGACACAAGGGAGATAAACCAATCTGATGTTTTGGGGAAAGGATCACAACAAGCAAACAGGCAATTTTTCTTTCTCAGAAGGTGAGGAGAGGAAGAAAAACATTTATCCCTAGTAAGGTATATTTTTCCTTCCATCCAGTTTTTTCTTGCAAGAAGCTATAATGGATTAAGCCAGGGTACTGGTTGAGGAATTGTGGAAGTTGAAGTTCACAAATGTTAAAGTTGCTAGAGACCCCTGTGTCTAAGGGATTAAAAATGATATGCATCTTGAAATGGTAATCAGTTTGCTCGACTCCCATGATCTACAAATGACTAGAAGTGATCTCACTTAGAATTGGCAAAGTGCTTATTTTTTGCATTGAATTCATGCGCCGCATTAGGACGTGATTTGCACTGTATTAAATAAAATTATAATTGCATGCGGTAGCAGAATTGATTCAGTTTAGGCAAAACCCCCCAAACGCGCCTTGTTTTTAATACGTTGCAAAATCGAGTCATCTTCTGCTCCAGGGAATACACAGCCCCGAAATACAAGCCGTTCTTAGGAAACACCCAAGGCAAGAGCTGTCCTCAGAGTGTCCTTACAACTAACTGAATAAACTCCGACGTTTTACAGACAAGAGAGGCAAGTTTGCGGCTCGATTTGGAACGGTTCGTCGTAACCGCGCCACTAACAAGTCAGATCCGCACCGAGCCCTCAGCCTTTTCCGCAGTTTCACATCTCTTCTAAGACCGAGAATAATGCCTGTTAGTTGCAAGTTGCACGTGTAAAGGAAATCTTTTTAAAAAAATAAAAATAAAAATATACCTCTTGCTAGCTCAGATAACTAAGCTATAAGATGCCAGCCACGTGCAACAGATCTGCTGCATTCAGGGTGGCTATTTACGGAGGCACCGACCAGCCCCTCCGGGCAAAAGGACGAAACGTCGCCCCCTTTTTCTCCGGTACTTTGCTAAATGAGCTGTCCCTCTATTCCGAAATGGCGATGCGCCCTAATCGATTCCCCATCGCGGAGACGCCCCGCCACGAGCCCGAATTAAGGCTCTGCCCGGGGATGGGCTGGATACTCACCCGCAGCCGGCAAAAAGGAAGGCGTTTTGCGCGCTCTCTCCGCAGCTCCGCTCTCGCCCGCAAGCCAGTCCGGACTGTCCCTCCCGCGCTGTGTTTGCGTAACCAGGAAAGGGAGGGATAGAAGAGATGGAAACAAACATTTCCGTCTCCGTCTTGGCGCGCCCAGGGTTCCCTTTCCGTGCAGCTGGGGGAAAGGCGGAGTCCCGGTCGCTGGAGATGAGGCAACGAACCGGCATCATCCTATATGTTTGCCGCAGCCTTACAAATCTTCGCAAATAACCTTTGTAAATCTATGGTTTTCTTTTAAATCAGGGGTCTCCAAACTTGGCAACTTTAAGACTTGTGGACTTCGACTCCCAGCAAAGCTGGCTGAGGAACTCTGGGAGTTGAAGTCCACAAGTCTTAAAGTTGCCAAGTTTGGAGACTCCTGTTCTAAATCATGCGGCCCCTTTAATGTCAAATTGACAGGTTTTGTATTTATTTCCCCAAATTAAGGTCAGTTGAACAAGGCAGCTTTAAAACGCGTTTCAGGGATCGGATTAAATCACTTTAAAATGATGTTTTTCAAACTTGGTAACTTTTTAAGATGTGTGGATTTCAACTTCCAGAATTCCCCAAGCTAAGGGATGCCTAGTGCCACGTAATGGAGTGAGCTCCTGTTACTTGTCCCAGCTTCTGCCAACTTAGCAGTTTGAAAGCACGTAAAAAATGCAAGTAGAAAAATAGGGACCACCTTTGGTGGGAAGGTAACAGCTCTGCATGCGCCTTTGGCGTTTAGTCATGCTGGCCACATGACCACGGAGACGTCTTCAGACAGCGCTGGCTCTTCGGCTTTGAAATGGAGATGAGCACCGTCCCCTAGAGTCGGGAACGACTAGCACATATGTGCGAGGGGAACCTTTACCTTTTTACCTTTTAAGGCAGGGGTCAGCAACCTGTGGCTCTGGAGCCACATGTGGCTCTTTCATCCCCGTGCTGCGGCTTCCTGTCACTCAAAATATGTATCACAACCACCAATGTGCGACACTCACCGACACACCATTTATTGAGCTTTTCTACCCCCGGTAGGCCAACCATGGATAAATCCAAGAAAAGAAAAGTTTCAGAAGAAAACAGAACATTTAATTCAACTACATATGCTACTTTTGTGGCCGCTCAAGAAATAGTCAGGCACAGGGAAGGGCTTTGTGGCTCCCGGTGTTTTTTTTTTTTTCTGTGGGAAACGGTCCAAATGGCTCTTTGAGTGTTTAAGGTTGCAGACCCCTGTTTTAGGGAATGCTGGCTGGGTTATTCTGGGACTCGAAGGCCAACGGACAACTTTAAAGTTGCCAAGTGGAAAAAAAAAGTGGCACCAGCTAAAAATAGAATGGTTTTCTTCATAGTTAAGCACCAGAACTACATACAGCCACCAGGGTTTGGAAATACAACATTGCGAAAATCCAGGTAACGATATCTACTCGGCATACTATATATAACGGTTTGGTTTGTTGCATGAGCAAATTTGCAGAAGGCTGTATTAGATGCATTTGCTTCCCGGCCACTGGATGGCGAACCGTAACCTGAGAAAGCATCACTCAATAACTAGGTAACTGAAGGTTACCTAGTCTGGTAATGAAACAAACAAACAAACAATCGATCAAGCTGAGAGTATCGAAGATTCCACTGAGAAAACGCTTCTCGGAGCGGTATTACCCATGTGCCTCATTGCAGGAACCTATTTTGCAACCGCACGTCTACTTTGGATAAGGATTATTGCACTAATGCAGGGAACTCCAACCTTGGCAACTTTAAGCCTGGTGGACTTCAACTCCCAGAATTCCCCAGTCAGCTTTGCTGGCTGGGGAATTCTGGGAGTTGAAGTCCTCCAGGCTTAAAGTTACCAAGGTTGGAGACTAATGAGTAAGGCTGGATTGCGCAACAGAAGAATGTAGAAAACAGCCTATCACAGTGACACCGACACCACCCCCACCCCGTACTTGGAGGCGCGTAGCGGAGAAACAGCCCTGCAAACCCCTCGCTGTCGAAACGGCGACCAAGAGGAAGAGTCGAGGAAATGCTTCGAAATGACACTAGCGGGAGCCCTTTTTTTTTTTGGTTGAGAAGCAAAACCCGGTTAGCGCCAAGATGGACGTAACCACCAGCCAAAGGAAGTAAAGGAAGGAAGGAAGGAAGGCGGTGCCTCTCGTTGCTTTTATGCGACTGGTTCCGCCTTGCTTGGCCGGCGCACGTGCTGGGTTTCCGGCCGCGCTGTCACTCAGGAGCTTCCCCCAC
Organism: Pantherophis guttatus; assembly: GCF_059756535.1. NCBI lineage: Eukaryota > Metazoa > Chordata > Lepidosauria > Squamata > Colubridae > Pantherophis > Pantherophis guttatus. Next base: position 44,490,943 of record NC_142070.1, on the reverse strand, counting down.
CCCCCACCCCCCCACTCCTCCTCCCCGCCCGCAAACAGCCAGTGGGGCCTCGGCTGCCTCCGAGGTGAGTCGCGCAGAGCCGGCTTCCGTGGTTGGTGTGAGGAGCGGAGGGAAAGAGGCGGGGACGCTTCCTTCGCGCCTCTCGGGCATGAGCAGCGCCGGCTTCTGCGCGCCCAGGGACTCGAGCCGGAGGTTGGGGACGATCCCCCACAACGGGGGAGCCGAGACCTTCCGAAGGGGGCCCCGGCGCGGGAGATGTGCTGCTTTCCGGCGGCTCCTAGAGCAGCATGTTCCCCGATACTGGCGCTAACAACTCCTCTGGCAGGGGCAGCGGGCAGGTGGAATCCGCGGGCGCCGCGCTCGGCTCCGCCGCCTCCGGAGCCCCAAGTCCCGGGCACGGGGAATCCTGCAAGAAGAGTAGCAGCGTCCCAGCCGCGGCCGAAGGCGACGGCGAAGAGGACGAAGAAGAAGCGGCGGCGGCGGCGGCGACGGCTCCCATCCTGTGGACCCGCTCCATACTGGCCACCGGACTGGGGATGGTGGGGTTGGCCGTCTTCCTCTTCCATCTGGGGCAGCAGAAGCCGCCGCCGGAGAAGGAGGAGGAGGAGGAGGAGGTCGGCGGAGAGCTGTACGTGGCCTGGCTCTTGCTCCGGCTTGTCCTGTACCTGGTTTGTGCTGCCGGCGCCTTCTTACTCGGTTTCTTGCTGGCTCTGGGGAGCCAAAGCCGCGACCGCCTCCGACCCCCGCCGGCTTTCCTCGCCGCTTGGAAGCGCCGTTACCAGGGAAGAGCGAGCGCGGCGCCGTTCTGGCGAGCTGCCGGGGTAAGAGATCGCCTTCCTCTCACCTCAGTGGCTTTGTCTTCTCCTCAGCCCCGGCACTTTTCAACTCGAGGCTGGTGGGGGTTTCCCACACCCCCTTTTGGAAACGGGGCTGAGTTTAAGCCGGGAAGCGTCTTGGCTCAGCTCCCATTTTGTGGACCCCCGAGTGCCTTGAATCTGAAACAAGGGAGCTCTCGCCATTGAGTCCTCCCATTTGCTACCTGTCTGTCCTCTGCGTTGGGGATTAAGAGGCCTTCAGATATTCTGGGCTTTCAGTAAATCACCCTTGCCTGAAACAGATTAGAGCTCTATTGTACCTGTTACAGAGAGCCCAGAAAGAGGGATGTGAGTGCGAATTTCACTTTCCCTCTCTTCAATGTTACTGTGCAAAAAAAAAAAAAAAAAAAAAAAACTTTCTGACAACCTTGGTGTGATTGGGAAGTCAGTGCATTTTTTGGAGCACAGTTCTTCAAGGTACGTAGACCTTACTTAGGGACCACAATTGGGATGGCAATTTGGTTGTTGAATGAAGCAGTTGCCAAATGAAACTGCAATTATGCTTGTTTCATCTTATCTTGTTTTGCTTTTTTAAAAAATCACTTTATGATCAGATCTGTAATCAGTGTCATAACAATGGTTACTAAATGAGGCAGTTGCTAAAGGAGGACTACTTGCAGGATTAATGTGGGTCACTTTGCTAGCATGACCAGCATGTTTGACTACTGCTGGGTCATAAATAAAAACACAAACACAAATCTTGAGTTTGCAATTCGAGAATTGCATACCTTTAACTTAAAGAGAGATTCTGTGTGCCTGGAGCCTCTACATGACAGCTAATTTACAAACTTGCAGAACTCTTTGCATTGTTTTAGCTCTTCAGTCTGGAACAAAAGTGTGAAAAGAAGCAATGGAGTAATAACTTTAGCACATTGACAAACCACATGTGGGCATACTTTTTTATTACCACTCCTTCAAGGTGGTGCATAGGCTGCTATGGGCATCATGAATTTTTTGGGCAATAAATTTCTGTTTATCTTTTAATTTTTATAGCATTTTTGTAGAAGTACATGTGCACCCTAGAATATTGAAACAGTTCAGAACAATTGAAAAGATTTTTAAAAACCCTTCAAAGTGCTGCAGGAGAAGCAAAACAATCCACATTAGCTCAAGGCCTAAGGGAAAGAATAAGTTAAGAGTTTGTTTGAATGAGGGACAGGTAGGGGGGTTAATATACACGTTTGTAGGTATGCTATGCCAGAGGTCAGGACTGCCATAGAGATTCAGGTTTTCTTGATAAAATATGCTTTTATTTAATTTTTTTAATCTAGTATCTAAGTGGATGAATTACCATAAGATCGTAGAGGGTTTGTCATAGGTTCAGCCCCTGCCCTGTGCAGGAACAAGGGCATCCCAAATTCTAAATCTATTGAATCAACCGTTCTATATTGAAACAAACGTAATTTGTATATTACGTTTATATTAATTAGAAATAGGTTTAGAATTTGGATCCTTCTAGTTCTAAAATGCAAGTAAAATTAATTTGAGAATAATGTTTATGTAGTAAAGTCAACTTGTTTTGGACTTACAGGATACTATGGTATAAATGGATTGCTTGAAAATGTTTATCACTATTATTGAAAAAAGAGCCACTGGGCTATGGCATTAAAGTGTTGGATTTTGATCAAGCAAACCTAGATTCAGTTCTCTTTTAGCCATTGAGTTAGCTGGCTGATCCTGGCTAGTTTTCTCACTATTTCCAACAGCTAGCAAAGTAGTTGTTGTGGGGATAATACGAAGAGAAAGATTTGAAGACAGCGAAGTCCACATTTTAGACAGAGTACCACTGACCTCAAAGAGGCTATCTAGGTCAAAATTGAACAGCCCTCTCTCAATAGAAGGAGAGGGATATGACATCATCTATCTCCAATCTACAACATCTCCAATCTTTATTTTAAATTTTTTAATGTATTTTAAAATATGGGTATCTTAAATTATGGGTACTAATTCAGCCAAATTTATTTAATTCATTTTATTCGATTTTAAATTTTGTATATCTATGTGTTTTATTTCATGGCTGTGCACCGCCCTGAGTCCTTCGGGAGTAGGGCGGTATAGAAATTCAATAAAATAAAAATAAAATAAACAACATAGTCCTTAAAACAGTTCCAAGAAGGCTCCACACCCATTTGCGTTACTCAGGTGACCCTGAGGACACAGATAAATCTCCAAGTGGTCTCAACGACTATCTAAAGTAATGCAAATGACCAGCTGTCTGCAAGGAATATAAATCCTTCCATTCCCCACCATCCAGTCAGAGCTGAAGAAGGTTCTTGGAGGAGAAGTGAAACGTCTTCAAAGAAAAACAAAGTCCAGTTGCTTCTTGAAAAAGCACCTTTGGGACAATCATGACCTGGATGACTGAGAATCTCCATAGACAGAGTCCATGTATACTATTTTGAGATTAAATTTTCCTCAAATTAAAGTTGATTCTTAGTAACTTAATGGATAACTTTGGAAATGGTTTTTACATTGCCTTTTTCTAGAATATTTTTCAGCTTTGGGAAAGCCCAGAGCTCAAGGACTCTCTAAAAGTCTCCAATCCAAGTACTAGCCAGGTACAAATCTATTTAGTTAAACCTTTATCAGTTAAATGCTGCTACTTCTTTTATGCCCCTTGATGTGTAATCTTTTTTTATGATTTTGATTATATGTACTCCAGAATTAACATGGTTTTGTTGAGTGCCAAAATTTTGTACAATTTATATTGAAATTATATTTGAAGAAAAACTGCCAATATAAAACTCAAAAGATAGAAACTTGTTCATGAATCTGATTCTATATCAATTAGAATCTGAATTTGAAAAGCAACTTTTGTGTGTGTTGTATATATGCACACATTTATTATCTTACATATTTCTAACTAATTAATGTACATTAATTAGATGAGTATCAATAATATCTACATGTGTGCCATATATATATTATGATATAGAACAGTGATGGCAAACCTATGGCACGCGTGCCAGAGGTGGCACAAAGCGCCCTCTCTGTGGGATGCGAGCTGTTGCCCCAGCTCAGCTCTGGCACAAATGCGTGCGCACCTCCCGCTGCCCAGCTGGTCTTTGGGTCTCTGCCATGCATGCACGCTTGTGGGGGCCTGCAGGCGCATTGCATTTTGGGGGGTCAGAGAGTTGATGCACGCTTTGGACACTCGGTCTGGAAAAGGTTATCCATCACCGATATAGAATATAATTTGCTACGGATAATTGTCAGTATGACTTCCTTGTATATTGGTTCGTTGTTTTTGCACCTTCAATGGATAATTTTTATGATATCAGATGTGTTAACCATAATTAGATTCAAATAAATGACCATATCTATTATGAATGTAATGTCTTGGATGTGATGTCTTCTAAAAGTGAGTGCTGTTATTCTCAAAATTAAAAATACATTACTACTAATACAGCCTCATTGGAAATCAACATTTTGAACATCCTTGTAATGTATTTCTGCTGCTCCTTGTGGAACAATATTGCACGTAAGTCCACAGGAGCTACAAACCTGCAACATATTGTGGTTGCTAGCCAGAAGTCTCAAGTCTTTAACAATAGTTCTGTTTTTGTGTGAAAGATTAATCATTATACTGAACAATTCTTTTATTGATTTGTATATTTACATAACTAATTGGGTCTTAGTAATGCAAACACTTTCATAAGTGAGACTTAGTTTGCTGATAACTGTTATCTTTGGATAATGACCCAACATCCCTTTTACCTTCTAGATTTCAAGAATGAAGGTTTCTTGTTCTTAGTCTATAGAAACCATTCAGATACGATAGAGGGGCAATTGATTGCCTGTAGATTTCTAACCTTGGACTGACAGCTTCAGTTCTGATAATGCAGCTCAGCTAAAAAAAAATCATAGTTTTGCAAAGTTCTCACTTTTTGAGTGCCCCTTTATAATTGTTGCTTTGGCTGCCTTCTTTACCAATAAGTTTAATGTTCCTTTAGATTCACATTTTTCATAAAACATCCTGCCTATTTTTATGTAATTGTCTACCTTTATCTTATCAAGATTTTTGTGTGTATCCTTGGGAAAACATTTAAAACGTTCATGAGCACTTTGAAAATAAACTAGTCTTCTAAATCATTTATCTGCAGGCTTGAGCAATGTGTAGAGAGGAAAGGACCACACTGATAAATAAAAAAATCTTCCTCCTTAGCTGCAAAAGAATGCCTGGCTCACTTAATCAGCTGTTCTGTGGCCAGTGAAGCAGTGATAGTGCTGGAGAAAGTAGTGATGAGGCTCAGGAGCACTCAGCAGCACATATTTTGGGATGGTGGCCCCATAGATATTTAGTACGTTATAGATGTTACAGTAATAAGTAAAAATAGAGAGAACCTATGTATCATGTGTCCTATGTCTTTCAGTTATAAAATACTGATATTTGCCTTTTTAGGTTATGTATATAGGAGTATACTTTATTTTCAAACATTGTTTTAAAAGTACTGTATATTGCCACATTCTATTTACCAATAAATTGCCAATTTATATTTCATATAGACACTTTAGGAAGGAGAGATACAAAAGGTTGGATATAAATAACTGATTTTTTTTTATTGTTCACATAATATACTGAATGAGTTTTTAAAAAGCAGTATTCAGATATGGTAAAGTTGCCTAAACATTAGCTTGGAAGGAAATTCCTTTATTTATTTATAAGGAAATTCCTTATCCTGATTTAATTAGGATAAGTTGTACTTATAATTTGTACATTATTACTTAGCACAGTTTGTGTTGGATGCATTAGTCAATTCTTGTTCCATGCAATATTCAACCATTTTTTCTGGCTTTTAGAACCTCATATCTGGAAATGTACAAGAACCAGTCCAGTCAAGGAGAGTGGTAATTTCTCATAACATGGACAAAGCTCTGAAAGAAGGTAGGAGTCTTCTAAGATCCTTTTGATATATCTCATACTCCTTGCTCAAATTTGGACCATTCACCATGAATCACATGTATTTCAACATCTTTTATTTCCATCATAAATAGTTAAAACCTCTATTTACCAGATTTCAATATCATAGACTCAAGTCTCAATTTCTATTCCAAATTTGCATAATAACATTATGTAAAAGATGCAATTGCATCATTTGCATCAATTTATGTCATTTGCATATTGAAATAATGAAGCAACTGAGATTTTGCTACCTGGTTTCTGCCAAATCTGTCTTAGGCTGGTAAATACGATTTGGCATAAATTGAATATACAAAGGTCCCTCAAGTATACTTAAAATGTATATTATAATTCTACCAATTGGAAAATTTATTTTTTTTCTACAGGTTAGGGGGGAAAAAGTATCCAGGATTGAGTATGTATTGCACTTGCTTGCTTTGCCAACATCAAAATGATCCTTAGAAGGATCCCAGCTCCTTCAATTAGGGGGAAAAAGATGATTTTGGCAGCTCTGGAATAGGAGAGTCCATGTTTGACATATGTAAACAATAATATATACTGCCTTTTCAGCATTCTTTTTTTTCCAGTGCCTTCAACTTTAACCACTACTCTGAAGTCCCTGTAGTATTCTTGGCAAAATTTCAGAAGCGGTTTGTTAGTTCCTCCTTCATAGGCTTGAGAGAGAGTGACTGTCCCAAGGTCACCCATCTGGCTTTGTGCGTAAGACAGGACTAGAACTCAGTCTCCCAGTTTCTATGCTGGTGCTTAACCTCTACACCAAAGTTCTCTTCAGCATTCTTTAGACTTTAGCTTTTTATGCCATTGCTATTCACAAGATTAACAGTTGCTTCGTAGAGAGTGAATATACACAATCCTGTCTCAAGCCTCAATGCCACAATGCCAGCAGGAGCCCCATAGCATTTTTATTGGTATCAGTGTCTTTTTTTTCCCCTTCTGGCCAGTAAATACCCTATCTCTCACACATTCCAGGATTACATCATGAGACACCAGGAAGATGAGAGAGGCAGAATTAAATACAAGAAATTTTTAGTAGTGCAGGTCCATAGGACCAGGGTGTATTTACTCAGAGAGCTTTTGGGAGAAGAGATTTAAAGCTTCCAGTCTTTCATCCAATGGCCTCAGATTGCTATCATAATTAACAAAATAGATAAATCCTATCAGCTCTGTTGATTAAATGATCAAGAACTCTAGTGAATTAGCTGTCTGACTACTAGACTGCACTTTTTAAAAAAAGATACTTTTATTAGAATAATGAAAATCAACAGATTTGCATTACATAGTAACAGCTGAAGAGCACAAGGATAAAATACAAAAGATGATTAAAATAATTTGAGCAATTTTTCTATTCATTTGTTTCTCTAATTGCTGAGCAGAATCTCTGTATTCATACTTTGAACATTATATATTATGGCTAGTACTTATTTAAGTCTTTTTCATCTAATATTTTTGATTGGTCTCATTAGTTTTTCCAAGAAATCATACTCCAAGTGTCTAAATTTGTCCTGTATAATATGTAGTATATATGCGAGTCTTTCTTACTCAAATTTGGTTGGACTTCTACTATAGATACACTGTATGCTTTCAGTCTTGCCATCGCTGCATATTCTCCATTGTTGGTGTCCCAATCTTACATTATCAGCAAAGTTCCTCTTTTGTGCCAAATTTGGGAGGTACTAACTAGACCATTTTCTGGACAGTACCATTTAAGTATCTGGCAGCTGAAGACACGGGCAGCTGTTATCAGAATAGTTTTTAGTGTGTTTTCTTATTCTATTGTGCTGGCTTCTATTATAAAATTCAAATTGACAAAGCTGATAATTCAATACCGCTGGAGTCAGTTCCTGTGACCAAATGAGATTGGATTGTGCCAAGACCCATTGTAGTCTGGCATTTGTTTTCTCGCAGTAGCTAATTGGATGTTTCTGGAGTGATTACAGGGAGGAATTAGAAATATATCCTCTGTCCCATGATTATTCCCCTGCAATGATTGGAAATATGCAGCCCCAGGTAGAAATTACATTGAATTTTAAGACTAACAACCTTGATAGATTGTCATCTTTGAATTTATCCAGTCCTTTCTTAAACCTGTCATCTTCTTGTCATGAAGTAATCTATTTGCAGGATTGATTGGAATTTTTTTTAAAACCCCTTTTTTTGTGATATCCTTACTGTCAGTTTCAATGATCCCTGATCTTAAGGTTGTGAAAGAAAAAACAGATCATGTAAATACAGAAAAGAATAAATCAGATTATATGACCAATAGATTCCAGTGTCCTTATACAGATATAAGGAATCAAAAGGAAGTTTTAATTTAGAAAGGCAAATTTGATGTTAGAGGCATTACCTATCCTTGGTGGGATGAAACTCATGAGTAAAATGAAAGATTTTGAGGAAGCAATTTATTCAGAAAAAAACAGGACCAGCAACAACATACAGTAGATTTTTCTCTATAACAGGGGTGTCAAACTTGCGGCCTGCTGGCCGGATGCATCACACACTAACCACCTTCACCCCCGTTTTAGCGTAGGGGGGGAAAGTTGTGATACGTCACATGACAACAATGTGTTGCCGTGAGTTTGATACCCTTGCTCTATGAGAATAATCATTGCTGGTGTGTTACTATTTAAAAATGTTAAATATATTGATTTGTCATTGATCATTTAGAAGAGTTCATGAATATTTGATATTGTTCATTTATAACCTTCATGAATATTAAACCCCTAAAGAGGAAAAAGCCAAAAATAGGAATAGAAAAAGAGGAAATAGCAAAAAATAGGACTTTGCTATTGGTGGAGCCAGTCCTTATAAAACCAATTTTGAGGCATTCGGATATGATGGGAGGTAAGAGTAACCAGAGTAGAAGACCTTGGTTCCTAGGGAATTATAGAGATAAGGAATTACAATAGATGGAAAAGCATGGTTATACATTATTTGAATCAATTCAATAAATGGTTGTAAATTTGACAACCAAAATCAATTCATAGTGTAATAGATGAAGTAAAGATAGAATGTTACATGAAGTCAACTATTACAGAAACAGATATTGTCCAAGCCTTATGTTAAATATGTATGCAAAACTTGTATATACATGCAATGTAGACATTGGTTGCCAAATTGAGAAATAAACTTGTCAGACTGAAGGTAGGCACTGATCATTTTTGATAATTTTTTCCCAGGACAAAATTTGGTTTTGCTTATGATGCTGTACTTTCGACAGATCTACTTTGTTCCAACAGTTTTTTGTTGTTTTTTTAAAACATGGGATAAGTTCCTTGGACTTTCTGTTCAGATATCTGGCTGAACAAATCTACTTATGGGCTTTCTGTGTTGATCTCCAATATTTTTTTCTTGGATTGCATTTCTTGTGTTGTAAGATTGCCATTCTTATTAGGAAGAAAACGTAAACGTTAAAAAGGAAGTTTTCAGATGTAGTTCCTGCCTCACTTGGCAGAGGCAGGGAGGTATTAAATATGAATTCATCCTGATGTTTTTTTCTTTCTTGCAGTGTTTGACTACATCTACCGAGATTATATTTTATCTTGGTATGGAAACCTCAGCAGAGATGAAGGACAGCTGTATCATCTACTGTCTGAAGACTTCTGGGAAGCTGCCAAGCAGCTGCGGCACAGGCTCAGTCACATTGATGTAGTTAAAGTCATTTGCAATGATGTAGTGAAAGCTGTGCTCAACCATTTCTGTGATCTCAAAGCAGCCAATGCCAGGTAATAATGCATCCCATGAACACATATATGTATCTTTTCTATATTGTGCTTTTAGTTATGGTTACTTTTTTTCTGCTTATGTCTGAACTGAGATGACAAAAGCAACTTTGAGGTAGCACTTATGGAGGCATCAGTGGTGACATGTCTCCTTGGCAAGAGTGCTGCAAGCCAGGACCAAACTAGTGGGCATTTTGTCTCAGTATTGTGCTGCTGAGTTACAGCTGGTCTGCTCAAGCTCAGCATCGTCCCAGAGAGACATATTCTCCTTACAGTCTGCTGTAAATGCCTGCTCTTGAAGCTGCTTGGGATGATGTGCTGAAATGATCTTGTGTAAAATATCTAATTTTCTATTACCAGGATTCAAATCCTGGATTTCACTAAGGCCAGAGATGTGATTGGGCTTGTTTATAGAATTTTATAAATTTCAAGAACATATGACATCTCTGTGCTTAATTATTTTTCCAAAAATACTTCTTCTGCTTGATAACTCAGTTTTTTGCTTTTTATTAAAGCTAGGCAAATGAGCTGAACCAATATTAACTTTTGCCATTAATGCTCACATTTTTCAACCAATAATCATATTAACTAGGGTTATAAGATTTGAAGTCCAATACAACTATATGGCACAGGCTGAGGACGTATGCATTAAGGCAGTTTCAGGCATTGATTAAAGATATCGTTCCCAGAGTCATTTATATATGAACTTCTGCAGTGACATATTCTGTTGTAATTTTGTCCTTTTTGATTCTGCTGAGTAATGTGTTGGTTGGAGTAGTTGAAAGGATTACTACTACAAAAAGGTGCCTGATATTCTCTCTTTCCTATCCAGGGACTGTCTACTTTCTCATTAAAGCAGTTTATGGAAAAGTGAGTTTCCATGTGGTTCGCATCTTATGTGGCAAGAGACTGTGTAGTAAAAGATGCAATTATCCCAACCTGAGATGTATTTGTATGGATGTAGTAAGATGACTACATTCTACTAACTGACAGTTCTTATTTTATCTATATATTAAATTATACTTTTATACATATAAATGTATAAATTATACATTTAATATAATCATGTTCCTTTTGATTGCATCCTTGAACTTTCTTCCTTGTAGTTTTAAACCATTGATACTGGTTAAACCCTTTGGGAGTCATACAGGGTACTTCATTTTGGGTATGATACATAGAAATATTTTCCTATTATGAGTCCCCTGCATAATTTTTTTGTAGGCTAAACATACCCAGCTTTTTTAACTATTCCTCAAAATGTTTAGTTTTCCTTCATCATAGTAGCTGTCCTCTGAATTTGCTCCAATTTATTATTATCCTTTTGGAATTGTGGTACCTGAATTGGACACAGTCCTGCAGATGGAGTCCGATCAGGGCAGAATGGTGTGGAGCAATTACTTGGTCTGGACCCCGTCCATGCTCCTATTACTGTATCTCAAGATAACATTTGCATTTTTACCAGAATGACTTACTGAGCTTTGGGTCTGTGCTCAGAATCTAGACAAAAAAGCTTGGTATTCTCCTCCTTGTCACTCCATCCCCTCTCCCTCCTCCTCCTCCTCCTGATGTCTATTTAATATGGCTTAATAATTGAGTAGTTGTCATAAGTTAGTATGATTTAATAATAATTGGAATATGAAAATTAGGTTCAAGACTTTCAGTGATCTTGAAACTCAATGCATAGTTGTTTTCAATTTGTTGTATGTATATTTTGATGAAAAGTTTTCTAGGAAATGTACGAAGTAAAAAACAAATCAAACCAATTAATTGGATTAAAAAGCAGCATCACATACTGTACAAGAATATGGAGGGAAATTACCGGAGCAGAATACAAAATGATTTAGTCCTGAAGTAATAGCAAACTTGGCAGCAGGGTTTATTTTGCTTTAATCTATTTAGTAAGGTGGTTGAGGCAGAAAAGTAAGACTATTATGAAAGAAAGTGGTGTTAACTAATATGGTGATATATGCTTTTAGACATTTTGATAATCTTGCATTGAGTTTATCTGATTTAAAAAACCTGGCTAGCATTATCTTCTTTGCAACCATGATTCATTTGTTCTAAGTAAAAAAAAAAGGTTAATTGAGACTGTTCTAAAACTGCATCTTGTGTATTCTTCATGCATTGTAGAGATTGTTTATCTAGCCTTCTCTGCCTAAAAGGTGATACAAAGTAAATAGATTACTTTCTTCTGATGAAGTCAGCTTTCTTCCGTAATTGAAATATCAATTGTGGATTAAATTTTAACACTGACTTCTACTAAAAAGATGTGCATAATGCTGCTTTGTTTCCAGAAAGCTAAAATATAATTATGCCACAATCCATTCCCATTTTTTCTGGTATTGATGGTAATTAAAGGTATGAGTTTATTCTAGTTACATGTTCAGTACAACTTACATGATTTGAACATCCTTAGGTCTTCTGAGAAATCATATGCAAGTTGCTTAATTGCCATTGATATTCTTACAGCTTAAAAAAAAGTGCAGAGAATTCAAATCCACCTGAGAATTAGATTGAAAAGATGGTTGAAGTACTGTTTGTACTCTACTCTTTGCCTTCCTTTAATAGCTTTTCCAGTACACTCATTTTAATGTGTATAGCAGATGTGGGAAACGTGAGACATTTTTATATGTAAATAGCAATCTTATGGCCTATCAAAACATTCTAAATATAGGTAGGAAATTGGTCTTCTTCCCCAGGCTACATTTCTTACCAAACTTAAAAACTGAGCATCTGTTTTACTGCACATTCTTAACAATTGTTATCCTAAGTTAAATCTACCCATAAATGCCTAATCAAGCATTTTCTAATTTTGCAATTTTTAAAACTTAGGGTATCAGAGATATGCAGATAAGGCAATGAAGTTGTGTGTCCTAATAGAAAAGCCAAGAAAAATCATACATTTATTGCTGTGGAAATTATCAGTTTCAAATCATGCCTGTTAGGATCACACGTGATCTACCACAGTAAAGAAGTATCAGGATAACTTGACACATCTTGGTTTAAGAATGGAATTAAACAGATAAAAGGCTAAAATAAAGCAAACTCTCATTCCCTTGAAAAAACACTTTCTGTTTTCATGGATCAATTATTAATATACAGTCATGTGAAAAAGAAGTAGTACACCATCTTTGAGTTCTATAGTAACAAATCAATGTAATTTGATTTGTTTTTTTCTGTATTACAAGTATACATCTTGCTTCCCAGAGACACTCAGTATTTGTTTTTTGAAAATAACTCATAGTGAAGATGAGTCAGAGTTGTGAAATACTTTACTGCTTTGTCTTTCCATACTTACCACTGTAGAAAATTTTCAGTTGCTTTTTAACACAAGCCAATGCAATATATTTTTGTATAATTGTCATTTGTAAGCAGATTTACATTGGAAATAGTTTACTGGTTGGTGGTCTGGATCAGTGGTGGGTTCCAAACCGGTGTTACCACCGGTTCTCTTCGCATACACGCTTTGCTCGCTCACGCACCGTACTTGCGCTCTGCGCAAGCGCGTTAGGTTTCTGGCCAGCTGAGGTGTGGCAATCCATTCTGCCGCACCTATCAGCTGGGCTAAAAAACAAAAAATAAAGGTAAGAATAAAGCACGGGCAGGAGGGCCCAGCTCCCAGTCAAAGAGAACCGGTTTGGTGACGTCACATCATTACCACTACTGGCTCAGCCGAACCGGGAGTAACCCACCACTGGTCTGGATGTTTGCTAAATAGATCTCACAATGATATTATAGGTAATTCTGCAGATTGATGGCTTTTTATAAAAAAAACCCTGAAATTAAATCCATCTATTATGTCCATAAAAATAGAAATGTTACTTAATAAATTTTATATTAAAATGTAATAAAATGTACTTGAAACTACTGAAAAAAATAAATTGTAGCTTTCTCATAAGAAATGTATGTTATTTCTGTTTTTGAGAAAAGAAATAAAATAATATGCAGTTCCTTCTTCAATTAGAATATTTATTGTCATTTTATCAAATAATCAGAAATTTAGTAAATTCCTGAAAGCATGCTTAAAATCTAAAGGAAGAACTTAAATAATCTGGGCACTTCTTGAAAATACCATACTGCAATCACTCTGGGATATTCAGTCTTGAAAGAATCACTGTCCCTAAAACCTCCTCTCAACTCACAATCGCCTGCAAGCAAGAACTGGTAGGATCATAAAATAGACAAAATAATAGAAAATGAAGAAGCCTGGGGTTTCAGAATACAAACACACCTGCCACAATACACCCCATACTTAACAATTTCAGTAAGAAAGACAAAAAAGTCTGGATAGTGGATGTGGCAGAATAAAAGAGAAAGAACTGGAGAAAATAATAAAAATATTAAGACCTCCAAGTATAAGTAGAATAACTCTGGCAAAAGAAAGCAAAGAGCATGAATAGTAATAGACAGCTTGAGTATAATCCCAAAACATCTGGATCTCTACTTGTATTAATAGCTTGTTTACTTACATCCTGGAATGATATTTTTAACATGATCAAACAAAATCTATCTATCCCAGGTCCTTGGGAAGGACAAAAATGACAAATCCAATCTAAACATCTGACTCATTATGCAAACAACAACAACAACAACAACAACAACAACAACAACATGAAACTGTGGAAAATATATGTTGGTACTTCCAAGATTGATGGAATGTTACTTTCTCAGGATTTGCAGATTACTAAGTATATAAAAGCCAGACATAACACAGTGGAAAATTATATACAATAGTATATAAATCAAAATTTAAATGAGATAATGTAATTTGTTGCTGACTATGTGAAACTAGGGACTCAGTGGCTCATTGGCTAAGATGCTGAGCTTGTCAATCAAAAGGTCGGCAGTTCAGCAGTTTGAATCCCTAGTGCCGCGTAACAGGGTGAGGTCCCGTTACTTGCCCCAGCTTCTGCCAATCTAGCAGTTTGAAAGCACATAAAAAATGCAAGTAGAAAAATAGGGACCACCTTTGGTGGGAAGGTAACAGCATTCCGTGCCCCTTTGGCATTTAGTCATGCCGGCCACATGACCACGGAGACTTCTTTGGACAGTGCTGGCTCTTCAACTTTAAAACAGAATGAGCATCGCCCCCTAAAGTCGGGAATGGCTAGCACATATGTGCAAGGGGAACCTTTACCTTTATCTTTTTATGTGAAACTATCTTCTACAGAAATTGATGCTCTAACTTGTGAGCTGTTTTTCTGTTTAATCTGATTTTTCCCCCATCAAAGTAAAATAGTTTGTCTGCCCTACTCGACTATGCTTCATTTTGGTTTTAAATTAGTGCCTTCTTATTATATTTTACTTTTAATCACAGCAAAAGTGAGTTTTTAAAAGATTGAACTGTTCAACTTAAATCAATTCTTTATATATTCTTACTGTTTAAATGATTTGCAAATCCTTTCTAAACTTTTTCAGTGTACCTGTTGAATATCTCAATACTTTGATCTTTTTTTGTGTGATAGGGAAGATTTGATGTAAACATTGTTATTTCTCTTGTAAAAAATAGAATTAAACCCACTGACAATTTTATGTTCATTTTATTTGAAAATAATTTGGATGTTTACTGGTTCTGTAGGTGGATCTTCTCTGTGATTCTTCTCTGATTATACTTGGGATTTGGGAGATATAATTAGTGAATGTGAAAACATCTCTTAAACCTTATCCAAGAGGTTGGAAGGCAGCATAGTCCATTTCTATTGGTGATGCCACTCTTAACCTCCTATCCTTTTCTTTCTTTTATCTCTGTGATAGTGGAGAATGCTGGTTATGTGAGAAATTCATAGAGAAATTGCCCTCCCTTTTCCTTTCCTTTCTTGCCTTTGACCATATTTAAGGGATGACAAAGCATAGGATTTTGTTGTAACAGTTGTTGGTCCAACAAAGTCATAGACAAGAAAAATATTCCTGTATTTTTTCTTCATTTGCGTACATCTCTTTTGGAAATGTATTTGGAAGGTGAGCAGATACTATATATCTGTAATTTGCTAGCCATTGAATGCCTGAAAGTAAAACAAAACAAATATTTCTAAAGGTACTGTAATGCTTACCAGCCACAGACAGTAAGATAAAATTATTTACAGGACTGTGGTACTTGCGTAACTAATAGACATTAAAAAAAAACAACAGTGTATCATAATCAAGCCAGGTTTTGAATGTAGCAATGTTTTAAGTTACTGAATAATTTAAAATAGAGGTTTAATGTCTAACTATAATTAAATGCACATAAGCAAAAGCTTTGAATAAATTTAATAAATATCACTGACATTACTGAATTGCACTAAATTAATATACTGTAGTACAAAGAAATTGGAAACTTCATCTTTTCTTTTGGATTAAAAACAATATAATGATACCTCTGAAGTTATGTTAATTGTTCTTTTTAAAATAAGCTATTTCTTTTTTTAAAAAGCCACATTTTAAAATTGGCTTTTTAAAATAAAGAATAGCCTAACCTTAGGCCAGATTTGGATTTTATAAGAAATAGTCATTATTCTGAAACAACACAAGATTTTGTGTTTTCCTGGTTTGGGCTAGAACTAGTTTATAAATCTCTTCCTTAGAATAATAAGCAAAAGGCAAAGTATTGTAGTGGAGAAATGAACAATTATTCCATATGCCATTGTGAAATGTATTAGTACACAATTCAACAAAAGGGATGCTTTTCACATGTTTTTCTCTGGCTTGGTAGTTCTAAATAATGATGATTGAAGTCTGATTGCAGTGTTATTATCTCATTACAGATTGGAAGAACAACCACGGCCATTTTTACTGCACCCTTGTTTGAGGAACTCTGAAGAAGAGGCAAGATTCCTGCAAGCATGCTCTCAGACTCTCGTCTATTGTCTTCTGCCCTCAAAGGATGCTCAGTCTTTAAGCTTGCATATAGTCCTAGCAGAGATACTTGCAGCAAAAGGTGAGAGATAAATATCAGTGGAAACGAGCTTATTTGATAGTTTCAATCCAAATTGCTATTTATTTAACTTGTTTAAATTAGTGTACAAATTCAGCAATTATGTAAAATACTGGATGATATTAATTGGTGGCCTAGCCAATTTGAAATTCGTTCTTAGCCATTTTTTCTTCTAAAGCTTTAATTGACTGATCAACTGATTTAAAGCTTATAGCGCCAGTTTTCCAATGTTGTAGAACGATGTTTACAACAATAGATTAGCAATATTATAGTAAATTGATTTTCAAATCACAATATGTGATCATAAAACAACAGGGGTTGTTCCTCTGTCCTGGTCCTATTAGACCTTTCAGCGGCTTTTGATACCATCGACCATGATATCATGCTGTGCCGGTTGGAGGAGTTAGGAGTGGGGGGCACCATGTTGCGGTGGTTCTCCTCCTTCCTCTCTGACCGTACGCAGTCTGTGTTGGCAGGGGGGCAGAGGTCGACTTCGAGGCATCTTGTTTGTGGGGTGCCGCAAGGGTCGGTCCTCTCGCCCCTCCTATTCAACATTTATGTGAAGCCGCTGGGTGAGATCATCCGTGGTTTTGGGGTGAAGTTCCATCAGTACGCTGATGATACTTAGCTGTACATCTCTACCCCAATGATGCCCTTGACGTGATGTCCCGGTGCCTGGAGGCCATGCGGATCTGGATGGGGAGAAACAGGCTCAGACTCAACCCCTCCAAGACCGAGTGGCTGTGGTTTCCGGCATCCCATTATAGCTAGCTGGTTCCATCGCTGACTATTGGAAGTGAGATTTTGGCCCCCTCAGAAAGGGCTCGCAACTTGGGTGTCCTCCTGGATGTGCGGCTGTCTCTAGAACAGTGGTTCTCAACCTTCCTAATGCCGCGACCCATTAATACAGTTCCTCATGTTGTGGTAACCCCCAACCAGGGGTGGGTTCTAATTTTTTTTACTATCGGTTCTGTGGGTGTGGCTTATTTTGTGGGCGTGGCTTGGAGGTCATGTGACTGGGTGGGCGTGGCTAGCTAGTCATGTGACCGGGTGGCCATGGCTATGTGTATAGGGACTACTCAGAGGGCTGAAAAAAGTCATTTCTGACAGATCCTCGCACTTTTGACTGGTCCTCACACTTATGACCATCCTCACATTTATGCCCCTGCAGCATTCTTAACAACCATGTCACTCATTTCACAACTTCTCTTCACCATGGTAACAAGATAGGGCAAAAACGTAAAATGTGAGGACAGTTGTAAGTTCGAGGATTGGTCATCCTCATCTCTAATCTTAATCAAATTCAATTTTTCCCTTCTATTCTATATTATACCCCTTCCCATTGTCATCTATTTTTATATCCATCCTCACATTGGTTAATTATGTAATTATGTAATACAGTTGTTTAATACAAATTCAACATTTTAATATAAATCAATTAGTTATATAACTATCTTTTTTGTATATTAATCAATATGAACATGAATATTCCAAATATTTCCATGCAATCCAATTTCTTACAAATCAATTAATTATATTTACCAATAATAATAAACCAAATAATTTCCCCCGTATATTCCTCCAAACCACAACTTAACCATTTCTGCTTTCAACACAATATACAATTAATAGTATCTTAATTATTACAACTCTCTAGTTAAATAGAGCTTTTTTTCTTTTGTGTTTTAAAATCTTGAACCTCCTCTTTTGCCCTAAATTTCCCATTATTTGCAGTTTTGCACCTACCTTTTTTGGTGAGGAAAAAGAAAAAGAAATCTCTCTCTGCCTCATTTTGTCACGTTGCACCAAAGACCCTGCTTTACTTTCAGTTTCGTATTTTCAGCATAGCTAGGGGGAAAAAAATCTGCTCCTCTCTTTGCAGCTAGCAACAGAGCCTTCTGCAAAACAGCTGAGAGCAAATCAGCTGAGAGTCCAGAGGCTGATCAAATCAACTTATGGTAATTAACCTATGCTGAAGCTGAAAGGGGCTGTTTTTTTCTATTTTTGCAGGCACCGGTCTTCTCATTTGTTTTCTTTTAACACTGATCAGCTGTAGGGCGGCCCTTTGAAGCCCCTCGGCAAGAATTTAAACGGTTTGTTTCCCTCTAGCCATCAGCTGGGGCTCAGGAGGCAGCAATAGATTGGGAGTGGGCGGGGTAAGGTGTTGCTTACCATCTTTAGAGCGTTCCATGGCTTAGGACCTGGGTACTTACGAGATCGCCTTCTGCTACCAATAGCCTCCCACCGGCCAGTACGCTCCCACAGAGAGGGACTCCTCAGGGTGTCGTCGGTCAAACTATGTCAACTGGCGACCCCCAGGGGGAGAGCCTTCTCTGTGGGGGGACAGGAATGAATTGCCCCCAGAGATACGGATGATCCCTGACCTACGCACCTTTTGCCGTGCCCTCAAGACGTTATTGTTCCAACAAGCTGAGCTGGCCTAAACATTAATTTTAATGGGTTGTTTTAGTTTTTTTTAATGATATCGGGGCCAAATTATTTAATATGTTTTTTAAATTGCTTTTAATTTTATATATGTGTTTGTTTTATTTCTTGGCTGTGCACCGCCCTGAGTCCTTCGGGAGAAGGGCGGTATAAAAATTAGATTAAATAAATAAATAAATAAATAAATAAATAATTTTTAAAAGTGTTGTGAACTCTATTTTTTCTGTTTCAATAAAGGCCATTAAGGCTGCAGTCCAGTTCTCACTTCTAGGAACAATCATCATGGAATACTACTGGCAGTTTCTGAGTATTGAGTAGAATTGACTTGTATGTTTTAAGAAATAAACTTTCTATATTGAAATACATTTCTTATTAAAAATGTTGGATTGATTCTACCTAACGCATATTTACCTCTTGTTTTGTTTTTGTTAATTTTAGTACTGAAACCAATGGTAGAACTATTGAGTGATCCAAACTACATCAACCACATGTTGCTTGTCCAGATGGAATACAGAGAACAGCTGATTGAGCATCACAAGAGAGCTTATACATATGCTCCTTCTTACGAAGAGTTTATCAAGCTTATTAACTGTAACTCAGATATTGAGTTTCTCAAACGATTAAGGTATCTTAATGTTTGCTCCCAGGAAACATAATAAAAAAAACCCACTTCTGTTTCTTTAACAGAGGTGGATTAAATGTATCCAAGTCAAATATTTCAGTATTTATGGCCCTGATGTTATCATAGCCAGGCCTGGATAGCTTGCCTATATATGGTTTGCAATCATCTCTGCATCCAAGAATTTGAAACAACTTATTCTGCTTTCCTGACCACAGAACAGCAAGCCCCAAGAATTTTTATCTTGCTGAACATTCCTATTGCTCTTTTGAGCTACAGAAGATAATGTTGTAGTTTCTGCTATAACTAAAGAGAATGTGGGGTTTACTTGAACACCAAAAATCTTCTATATCTAAGATCAGGTCCCTTTCAAATTTCAATTGTAATTTTCAGGACTTCAACATTTATTTCATATAGTGTATTAAAGTTGCCATTTAAACAATTTTCATTTAATTAATAAACTGAACAGTATGTCTTTGATCAGGCAGTTCAGCTGCTCTTTGAATACAATTTGTTTTCAATATAAAGAGTTATCTTGGGAGAACTTAATGGTGAAAGCACTCTTGGTTTTATTCATCCTTGAAATGAGAATGATCATTGATCATTCGGCTTGGAACTGCTGGTGTATGTAACTTGGCAACATCTGGACTGTTGCAGGTTTACCATCTTTCCTTCATTTCTCTCTTTTCCAGTGATAAACTTGCCAGAATACTTTTTTGAAGCACATGGCAGTTGTGGGAAAGAGCAATATAACCTTGGCAGTTCTCATCTCTGAAGATAAACTCCAGAACAGATTTTATTTTTATCTAAAATTGTACACATGCACATTAGCCAGCTGTTTCATATAAACTAACACTAGCTGTGGTTACATTGTTTAACAACATGAAAACTGGCATTATGCACTGTTTCTATTGATATTTAAAATATACTGATAAATGTTTGTAGGGCTTTGATAGATTTCTAAATTATGCCAGAATTCTGGTTATGGGATTTAATTTTGTTGTATACTGGCAGTTTTCATTATCTATCTTATTTCAGCTGTTCTATTTTTCCCAACCAGACTCCTGAATTTGACAGAATTTCTAAACTATTCTCAAGGTTCTAGAACCCCACCCACTTTCTGAGTCCTCTGTCTATACTGTATATATACTGTATCAGGTTATGTTTTACAGTTTATTCTATAAAAAAATCAGACTTTGATCATTAACAGGTGATATCTTAATAGTCTTTTTTTCTGAGCAAACTAACTCAGAAGAAACCAAGGCAGATGTTGAGCTGTCAATCCAGATGTATAATGTAGGGTGGGTTCACCTGTTTATGCCCCCTAGAATAAAATTTTCAAACGTATTAGCAATGTTCTGATAATTTTTTTAAAAAAAAATGATTACAATTATTTGTACTCAACTTATGACCATAATGGAGCCTGAAATTTATAAGACATTATGGTCATAAGTAGAAGCATCCATATGACAGGATCTGATTTTATGACTTTTTTGCAGCATTCATTAAGCAAATCCATGTATTATTTTAGCACTTTTGCCAGAAACTGGCTGAAAAAATTGGGTACCAGCAAAAAATATATATTATAAATTGTGGATATGTGATCTTGAAACACTGCAACCAGGCATAAAGGTGAAGTGATTGCCAAGCATACAAAATGCAGTCTTGTGACTGCAGGATGTATGTGTGTGCAGCTTTTGGAAGTCCAGAACCAGGATGTAAGTAGTTTTTGAGTCTGCCTTTGTCTTTGAATTATCACTAAGAGACTGGTCATTAAGCAAGGACTACTTGTGTTTCAGATTATTCTAAGTGATACCAAACCCTCCTACATAGACAGAGTTTGCATTTATATTAATAGTCTTACGTTTATCAACTTCACATGCAGTGGATAAAATTTGAGTCCAGATATCCCCTGCAGAACATCCAGCGTCTATTAAATTGAGGTGTTATAATGTTTCTGAGAAGATGGGGAGCAGGCTGATGGAAGAGCTGGCAGTAGTGTTGGAAAGATTGGATGTAGATTTAACAGATTAACAGAGTTGGAAGGGATCTTATAGGTAATCTAGTCCAACCCCCCCCCCGCCACTCAAGCAGGAGACCCTATACCATTTCTGACAAATGACAGTCCAGTCTTTTCTTGAAAGTCTCAAGTGATGAAGGTCCCACAACTTCTGAAGGCAAGCTGTTCCATTGGTTGATTGTTCTCCCTTTCAGAAAGTTCCTCCTCATTTCTAGGTTGAATCTCTTCTTGGTCAGTTTCTATCCATTATTCCTTCTCTGGCCTTCAGGTGCTTTGGAAAACAGCTTGACCCCCTCCTCTCTGTGGCAGCCCCTCAAATATTGGAACACTGCTATCATGTTTCCCCTGGTCCTTCTCATCACTAGACTAGCCATCCCCAGTTCATGTAACCGTTCTTCATGTTTTAGTCTCCAGTCCCCTAATCATCCTGGTTACTTTCCTCCTACTTTTTCTAGAGTCTCAACATCTTTTTTATAATGTGGTGACCAAAACTGGATGCATTGGTGAATTGATAAATTGGTGAGATGTGTTAGATTTGAAGTTGGCACTAATGAGAGTATTGATGGAAGGGCATTGTCTTAAGCCTGCATTTGCAGTGCTGTGGGGCACTTTCAGCTTGAATTTTGGAAGTTATACAAGCCTTTCCTACTTAGAGCTGCAATATTTCTCCCAGCCATTTGAGCCAGATGGTAGATAGGGTGGCAGCCATAGAATAGATCCAACTGGCTTGAAGGAACCTGAATTTAAGTGGAAATCTGAATATTATAAACTATTACTCTAATTGAGTTTTATGCAACTTACTTAGGTCCAGCTTACAAAGAGAAACTGCATATTATAATGTGTTTTAAAACTTATCAAAATACAATATTGGCATGAGTGATGCACACACACAAACACACAAAATTGATATTGCATAAAACCAACATCTCAGTATTATTCCCTGAAAAGTCCTAGTTTTCATTATCTCTGGAAAATGTAGTACTAGGTTTACAGAAGATTATGTCAAAAACTTGGCCTTTTCTTCTTTTTGTATTCAGGTATCAGATTATGGTGGAAATAGTTCAAGCAACCACTATCAGCAACATCCCCCAGATGAAACGCCAAAAAGGTAAGTTGTTTCTTCAGGATACATTTAAACCTATTGCTAAATTGTGCTTATATCATTTGTGCAGCAATGACATTAATTGACCATTTGTACTTATAAAATTCTATATGACAGTATGGATTTCACAAGGTA
The DNA here is from genome assembly GCF_059756535.1 of Pantherophis guttatus. Taxonomy (NCBI): domain Eukaryota; kingdom Metazoa; phylum Chordata; class Lepidosauria; order Squamata; family Colubridae; genus Pantherophis; species Pantherophis guttatus. The sequence continues at coordinate 44,468,194 of NC_142070.1, read as the reverse complement.
TCCAATTCTATAGGAATCAAACAACTATTTAAAGAAAAAATAAGTCTAAGGATTCTGGAATCTTTTCCTCAAAATAACAAAACATATTGTGTGCAGATGACATTTCAAACCAGTGAGGGTTTTAAAAGTATTGATTTATCATGTGGAATCACCAGTTCAATCAGACTCTGACCTAGGAAAAGCTTTATGGCAAAAACAAACATTCTAGAGGGTAAGCAAGACAAAATCAAATTAAAAGATGGAAGAAGGAGACCATTGAGCAATGAATAACATTAAAGGAGGATATGGCTGAAGAATCCAACCTCCCTTATACAACTTGGAGGACCCTGAATAGGTTGAGGATTGGAGTGCCTAAGTGTAAAACCAACGTGCTCAACTGGAGGCTTTTAGTGGATACAACACGCTGTGTGAATGTGGAGAGATAAAGAGCCCAGCCTATTTGCTGCTATGTTGGCTACTGCCAGAACCATGTGCCAATAATAACCTATTTTTGACCAACAACAAAGCCAAGAAGGTGGCTTTTTTCTGGTAGTTTAAAGTTTGATCTGGACACAGAAGAAGACCACTTCATTCCCCCCCCCTTTTTTTTTAAAGTCAGATCCTTGTAATTTATTACAGGTAATAAATTACCTTGTGTCCAATCACACTTTATTGATTTGTGAAAAATTCCTTGTGTGGGTCCAGTTACACTTGGCCAATAAAGTATTCTATTGATTCATCAGTGATCCTTTACTCACAACCATTTGTTTAGTGACCATTCAGTGTTACTGATTTATGACCATTTTTCACACTTTTGGTCACGTGATCAAAATTTAGGCTCTTGGCAATTGGCATGTATTTATAACAGTTGCACTGCCCTGGAGGTACTAACTGTAGTTGATATTTGCAATTATGTGTGATTTATCTGTGCTCTGGAACATCCTCAGGAGGATTACAGGAGGCCAAATTTGTCTTTATTTGAGCACCAGGCAAACATGTTTTATTTTCCTGTTTTAGTCAGTGTTTTTTAAACATTTTGCAGTTGAGGAACATTTTTTCAAACTTCTGCTTTTGTTTGATTGCTTTATTTGATTCAGAATTTACTGATTTTAGTGTATTGTAAGATGCTGTTCAAAACCAGCTTTTCTTAAGGTACCACGGGCATTTTCGAAATAAAGCTTTAATAAAATAAAGTATTTTGTATATACTAAATTATGCTATGTGTCTAATGAAGTTTTAATTATTTCAGTGCTTACATTTTTAAAATTAAGTGTGCTTCTATAGGTATTAATCATTCTAAATGTTCTATTGATGTGATTGTGATTTCTTAGATTGTTTTAAGCAATTAAAAACATTCAAAGTCATTGAGCATCAGGCAACAAATAAGATTATTACTACTACTACTACTAATAATAATAATAATAATGTGTAACCATATATTTTTGATGTCAAGTTTTAAAGGCCCAGTTAAGTGGATCACATTCATTATAAGAACAATGAAGGATACATAATTAAAATAATGCCTATCTCAGACTTTTCAATTTCTGCAACAGCAAAGAAACCATTTTCATTTACAATTCTCGTATTCTTTAATAAGAGTTGTATATTCCAGTTTTGCTTCTCTTACTTTGTTGCTACTTGATGTAGGTTCTGTTGCCTTAGTTGTGAATGACTATGTGAATTTATTTACTAAAACATCATGAAATAATAAACAGAAGCTGCAGACATTGGCAGCCAAAAATAAATGTCTGTCTCAGTATAAATAGTTCCTTGTGTGCTTTATTTCATTAAAAAAAAATTTAAAATAAAATTAACATTGGAGTTCTTAAAGTTTGAATGGTAAAACTATTATTTGGTCAATTTGGGGGCCTTTGTTGTTCTGAACACTTTTTTAAATGGCCAATTTTGTGTCCTTTTCTAGAAAAAGACTGTTGAAATGCATGATTTTCTCAGATTATAGTGGAATAGAGCAACTTCTCTGCTGATAGCTATTGTTTTGTAAAAGAGAGCATACACTGATGAAATATTTATTATATTACTGCACATCTGCATCACTAGGTTTCCACAACACTCTTTAACCCATCTCTTTCAGCTGAATTTTAGAAATATGCTTCCAAAAACTTTTTTTTGGAAGAAAAACTTATAGGCTTACTGTGAACAGATTGGATTCTCTCTTTCTTCCCTTCTACAAAGTATCTGAATGGACAGATAAGGAGAGAAAAACTTAATAGAGGAAGACTATAGTGCATTATGATCCCATTTCTATCAGGTGTATCACACATAAAGAAGGCTACCACATTGAAGTCTCAGTGAACTCCCAGACATTTTCCTTTGGATACTTCCTGGCTGAAGTCTTGATCAAATTCCTATCTTGATCAACTTTGCAAGCAGAATTCTGTAGCAACTTTAATTTTTTCTAGAAGAGGTTTTCAATTTTTTTCTGGGGCAAACAAACTCCTACAGTACATTTCTAGAAATCTCAGCATAAGTCCTACTAAGGGTTAATGCAGGGGGTTTTAAAGGAGGCAGCTATTCCATATCTTATATACAAAAGTCAGCCTTCCCAAAGATAGGTAGTGCATTTGAAATGATTGATGCCTTTTATTCAAGGCAATAGAACTAATTGGGCATAATATAATCCCAAAATTAGTATTTTGGGATTCCCTCCATGTTTTCATTGATCATTTATTTCAACGGGTAAAAGAACTATGGAAGAAAAATATCACTGCTGCAGTATAAATGTAGGCACATTTTGCCTCAAGGCATCTCTGATCTGATTATATCTTTGGAACTCAGATACAGGATAAATTCAAAATAACTAATCTGATCCTAATTCCTCATGTTGTGCTGAAACTGCTTGTATAACTTTAATGCTGTTATGCTATGCCTTGGCTCTTTGCTATACATCACTTAGCAGACTGGCTTTAAAATATGTCAGAACTAATTATGTTGACAAAACTAGCTGAAGTGCTTTGAGGGATAATTTCTTTTATTGCTGTTGAATGATGCTGCTGTTTTGGGTGCAGTGTAAAATAGAGGTTAATCCAGTATCTGTCCACAGGGAGTTGGATGTTATTTCAGTGGTCTTGGTGGGAGTGAGTCTTAAGTGGATGGCTCACTTCTTTCAACATTCCAGTTACCCACAGGTCTAACTGGGGTTGATGATAATCCTCCAGGAAAAAACAGCAAGACTCTAATCCTTCCATAAGTGGCACTACTGATTAAACATGATTATCAGTAACTCTGATATGAGATCACCACAGATAGTCATGCTGGGTTCTTGGAATTTACTGGGCTTGTTGGATTTCCTGCAGAAGTTTGACTGCTCACCTAGATAACATCATGGGAAACAGACACGGGAGATGATACACTGATTGATATGGTGATGTTATCTAGCTGGGTAATAAAATATCTGTAACAACAACTAAGTTAGGTAATAGTAAGAGCCCAATTGTTCAGCACTGAGCTACTTATATTCTCTACTATTGGGTCTACATCTGTGTTGGAGTTATCAGAATTTTTTTCCCCGATGTCATTTTTTTTTAAAAAAAATGAATATGTATGAATGAAAGTTGGATTATTTTTACTTCAGTCATGAAGCAAAAAGGCTCTGACTCTAGCTTACAAATACAATATTTTCCTTTACAATCTGAAAGAAAAATATAGATGAAAGGATTAGGAAGAAAAAAGGTCAGCACAGCCTGTATGTTCCTGCTGTTTCTATAGCGACCAGTTGGTCAGAGTTAAAATAAGGGTAGAGGCAGGTGCATCTTTTCTTTATGTCCTTCAGCACCATGACTATTATTTGGTCCATTCTCCTGGTCAGCATTGCTATTACACACTTTCCCTGAAGTGTCCTTTTTGGCTAATATATTCACCCCCCTTCTCCCCCCCACACACCCCACCCAAAAGAGAGATAAAGCTACAAATCTTCCCTGAAAAATGGTTGCAGATTCAGATGTGTCTTTCCTATATCCTTGGCTAAACGTTCTGCCAGAAATGGCCTTCTGGTGGCAAGCTGATACCCAATCTTTATTGAACTTTTGCAGGCTGATGAGAATGAGATGCTGGACGTGGCATAAATGTCACAGAGCTTTTCTATGTAGCTTTTCAATCTGAGTGCGTCCCTCTTTCTTTGACAGGAAATTGAATTTTCCCTCAATTCCAATGTTCTATAAAATCATTATAGGTGTTATTGAAAATCATATGTCCTGGATGTTCTCCTCTATTTAAAAAAAAGATAAATCAGGAGCAGCTGTCTTTCTTTGCAGAGGAAACATCTTTTGATGTGCTTTATTTAGATGAAGTAATGGGCTTTAAAAAATAACACCGTTTGTTTATTAAATTAGTCTCTGATTGTAATCAGCCTTTATTGTAGCTGTTCTGAAAATATAATTTTATACTTTTGGACACCTAATTCTGAGGATTCTAGCAGACAGTAGCAGGGTATCTGACTGTGCTATTCTTCAGGGTAATCATCTCCTATTGAAACCAACTTGGCTGTCAAAGCTCTCTAAACATCAATATCTGCAGAAGCTTTCAGATTTTTTTCAGAATAACAAGAGCAACATTGGTGAATTTATGTTGCAAACCCTGTCCATTTCATACAAGTGTGTCATATACATGGTACACCTATAAAAGAAATAAACTTGCATTGTGAAGCTTTCATCTTTCTGTCTTCCCTTGGTCCTTCCGCAGACGCTCCTGTTTTTAATCCTAACCATAGTTGGCTGGATCCAGAATAGAGTATGATGGCAGTCTTAATTCACAACATTTGCCCCCCCCTTAAATAAATTTTAATGATCAGTATGTAATTTTTTAAAATAATGCTTCTTGATTTATAGGGTATTTTATATTTGGTCTGGAGAGGAAAAGGATTAGAATAATGCCCACAGTTCAGTGTTAATTATATTTTCCTAGATATTGCTAGAAGATTGTTTGCTTTATCTTTGATTGGTATCAGTCCGTTCTGCTTTTTGTCCACATGGAAAATATGTGAAACTGAAGAAGCAAGTTGATTATAAGATATATTGGGTTTAATGTGTTTCTGAACTAATCAGCCATGATACATGTAGTTAGATATGAGTATTTTGGTTTTAGGACTGTGAGCTGAATAATAGGCTCATGCACTGACGTCATATCAGAAATAAGCATAATGTGATGAAATATCAATCATTTTATTTCATAAATATATGGAAATGCACAAAGTATTAGTTGTAAGCTTATTCAGAAAGAAGAAGGAGAATGGAAAGACGTTAAAAGAATGGTGATATTATTACATATCAGCCTGCCAAGTGTTTTCAACTAAAGGTGTGATCAAAGACATGTATTGCTTTCTTCTTTCACCTACTTGGTCATGGGCCATTAGGAGTCCCTGTTTGCTGTACTTTTCAGCATGAGGTTAGTCGTCTCTTTCAAAATTGAACAAACACTCCATTAATGAACATTTCTTTCTCAGAAGGGTTTGTTCCCACTCTACTTAAAGAGATTTCAGTTTGAGTAAATGCAGTAGTAGCAGTTAGTGTCTCTGTTAATTATATGTTAAATTATATATTAAAGAGCTTTCTGCCCCTTAAACATTTTGGTGCGGATAGGTAATGTGTGTGTAGTTTTTAAGCTGTTGTGGGAAAGCACGCAATCCTATGGGTACAGGAAGCTTACATGGGTGTGGGTAACAAAGCATTGCCAATTTTAAATCTGAAATCTTTAGCTATTTTATCATATTTTACCATTTTTGCATAATTTCTATCAGGAACAATATATTTTTGGATTTTTTAAAATAATGTATTAGAGTTATAGCAATGTATATACCCTATTTTGTAAAGTTGTACCCTGCATTTGTAGAACAAGCCTATTAAGTATTTCACTGGTTTTAACCTAAGCTGGCAGAGGGAGATGGAAAGAGAATTAATCTGATTTTGGAATGAGCTGCTCCAATCTTATCAGAAGTGCTGTAACATACAAATGGTCTATTCTGATTTTAGCAAAATAGACTTGTAAGGTTGAAATATATTCTGTTGTTGAAACATATCTGGAAAACTTAGAACAGCTGAAGCCAAGATATTTTGATCATTAAATACTTTGCATTTTATATATATTTGATATGGAGGAGAATCATATCGGCAGTCTGGTAGGCCCTTTTTTAACACATTTTATGAAAAGACATAAACTGAAAGTCTGCAATTCATGAAAGCCTATGCCTTTTAATAAAAATTGTTAGATGGTAAATGTGCTGGTAGACTTCTCATTTTTTCCACAGATCCACAATTACACCATTTTCCTCATTTCTTTAAAACAAATGTAAGGAAGGCCAGCATGTATTTTTCAGAGACAACAATAATCATGATGTCACCCATTTTTAAAACTTTTGGCACATGATTTCATGAATTAACCAAAACTGAGCTAATACCCATAGTCATCTGATTTCATCTTAATAATGGTTAAAAGTTAACTGTTGATTAGTATTCCACCTCCTCTTTATATAACATCCTCTAATGGTAGTGGGAATGACCTTAGGAGACAGGTGGAACAGTTGTAAACTAGACAATAGTCAGACAAAGGATACTTAGTCCAGAAAATGAATGTGGCTATAGCAAACATCTCAGAAGGGAACTAGGTAGTTTTTTGGACTGTAAAGATGAGGAGAGAGAACAGAATCCTACAAGCCTTTCACACTTGTAGGATTCTGTTAATTAAACTTACAATACACTTAGAAGTAGTCTGAGTGTGCTTCTTGACTGGACTGCGTCATAAGGCTGGCGTATCCCCTCTGTTCTTTACTAACATTGTGCATTTGCCCTGGCCTAAAGCTCTAACCTGGGTTTTCTCCAAAGGGTTTTTTAAACCAGAGTAATTTCAAATTCTGGTTAAGAATTAAACCTGCTAAGCTTTCAGTACTGGGTACCCTTAGGGAAATGTAGTATTTAATCACCACTAAGGGAGATGGCTTCCTGTTTAAACAGGTGACAGCAAGCGGCTGACTGTGTGTCAGCTCAGTGTCTAAGAAAGATGATCAAAGCTGATTAGTACTTGCATGGGATAAATTGATATCAAGACCTTTGCTCCTTACAATTTCACTGTGATGATTTATTCTAAAAAATTTCCAAGAATACATTGCAGAATGCAGCAATCCTTGGTTTTCACTCAGATTGAATCTGACCTATAACAAAAATCTGATTGATCATTATCATCAGCTCAGCTAGTCCAAAATGAAATCATTGAGTCTTGGACATAGTAAAAAAGGGGGAAGACAGAATTTATTTTCCAGTTTTCGGGATCTTTGTGCCTGATAGGCACAATCACACAAAAGAAAGTTCACAATATGAAATTGAATACATTTATTGATTCAAGGCTTGAGTACAGTTCCCTGTTTAATATATTCCTTAATTTTACTACAACTAATTAGAGATGCACATTATTCATGAACACAAATTTTCAACTAATACACTTTTTAGACTGAGCATTCATCTTCAGTTTATTAGACTTATTATTTTATTTAATAAATTTATTTGCTGCCTATCTCATATTGAAATGACTCTGGGTGGCACTTATTAGCCATCATAGTTACTGAAAAGCTTCAGTTCTGGAGAAGTTTGCAAAGAACTATCCATTCAACCAGGGATCCTATCTGATTTAACGAGTCAATAGCGTCTGAATATCCAAAGCACCAATCCAGCAGAAAGAACAAAGAATATTCTTTTTAAAGTCTGCTGTTTGTTCAGAGAATGCAGTAAAGTCCCATAATTTAATGTCTGAGGGCGAGATGGTCAAGCATACAAGTCTAAATAAATAATAAATACTCAACAGGAAAATGAGTCGTCCCCCCAAATGATTTCCTGTAAATTGAGATAGTGGTTCTCTTACATTTGCTGAAAAGAATAGATAAAATGAGGAAGAAAGTGGAAGTGCAAACGCTGCAGATCTTACTAGTGAAATGCTTGAATGTCTCTGAACAGTGTTTCTGTTCTCTGAACAGCGCTTCTCAATTCTCAGATGTGTGGATTTCAGCTTCCATGCTGGCTGAGGAATTCTGGGAGTTGAGGTCCAGACATCTTAAAGGCCCTGAGATTGAAAAACAGTTTTAGATTAGGTTGAAGATCGGCTGCTTCAGGGATAGTTAACCTGGAGAATTTAACTTTTTTGTAATTTTTAATACAGGGTTCACTCTTGTAAGATGCATGCATGACTGAACCCATAGATAATTCAAATCTGAACCACTGATTTTGACATAGGTGTTGTAATCAGTCATGATGGAAAACCATGGTGTATCACTTTATACATGGTGTATAAAGTGATACACCATGGTTTTCCATCATGATTACAACACCCATGTCAAAATCAGTGGTTCACATGGTGTATAAAGTGGAATTTTTTAATGTTTATGAATTCTTTTACCCATTGCTACCAAATAATGTAGGTAGCTATGACCTGAGAGCTTGTACATTAAGCAACTAATGAAATTTTAATTGTAATCAGTATTTTGCATTAGTTCATGCACTGCTATGGAAAGAGGATAATTGCTAGTCTGAATTTTTTTGTTGTGGTTCTTGCCAAGAACTATTACAGAATTGGTGGAGGGAATCCAGGATTTGAAAAAGGAGTTTTCAGAATATATATGATGTTATATTTTATTAATATTTTGAACACTATTTAACACTATTTAAGAATTACATTTGGCTTCTTGGTGTAATATATGGATCAGGTCTGTATTCTCATTGTTCTGAAAATATCTTCTTAAGCATTGGAGTTAAAAAACAGAATTATTTAGTAGCCTCAAACCTGATGTATGTATACAAAGAGTTATTTGAATGAACAGTTCTATCTTTTGCCCATTATGTTTTCTCAGCTTCAAATTTGCAACAGGTAAACTAAAATGTTTAAATTACATATATTTCCATTTGATAGTATTAATCATTTATGCATGTTTTAATGCAGCAAGATTATTTGTTGATAAATATAAAATCTGAACTTTACTTTGATATAGTGTGATTATGTATGATTATGTGAAAAAGCTACTTGTCTGATTTTTTTTAATATTCAGGTTCAGATTGGCCCGAAATACAGCAATTTCCCTCAGCTATTTTGAATAGTTGCTATGGAAGCATCATTTACAGTCAGGATAATTTATTTGTAGAGGCAGCCTTCTTGGTTTTTTTCCTATTATCTTTTCATTGCCTTTCACTGGTATGTTAAAAAGTGGTTTGCGGGGATTTTTTAGAGTAAATTATAGAGAAATTAGCTATTATTAAAAAAAGATGCTTCATTTGGGAGCACAAAGGCTACACTAAAATATATGAAGAGAATGGTTGACTATATACATTTGGATATATGCTTTTGTGAGCAATATATTGCTATGATGTTAATAAAAAGTACTGTCTTTCTTCCAGATTTTAGCTAGAATACATAATTTGGATTTTATTAAGGTAAAAAAAAACTTTAAAAAAACCCTAGAACTCTTCCAAATCTTTTTGGCTTGTTTGCTGGAGATAATTCATATTTATCATTGATAATTAACCAGGATTGTTGACATTGCTTCCCTAATCTGAGGAAGTTTTACTCAACCCAGAATATAGAATTGAATGCTAAATCACCTAAATGATCTCATTTAGGAAGCAAATACCTATGTTATCTTTTATGGATGGGCTGCAATATGTAAAAATTTCAATATACATTTCATACTGTGAGACATTCATAATTCTGTGTATTGTGATTTTAAGAAGATATGACTGCTATATGGATTAAAATGTATTCTACATTAAGTGTTTACTATCAGACATTTAATTTTTTTTCTACAGAGAACAAGGTTAAAGAAACTGCTGCAATGAAAGCAGATCATTTGAGGGCCAGAAACATGAAAAGGTATATTAATCAACTAACGGTAGCAAAAAAACAATGTGAAAAACGCATACGACTTCTGGGAGGCCCTGTTTATGACCAACCAGATGATGGTATTTTTGAGGATAGTGAAGGTCCTCAGAGCCAAAAGGTAAGAGAGCTTTGTTTGAGGTGGGGCTGGGTGAGACATATGGAATGAGTGAGTTGCCACAGTGCAGAGTATTTTGATTTTAATTTTAGCAGCTAAGTAGTGATTGTACTATGCTTCCTCCCTATAATGCTCAACAAAATTAGAAGCATTTAGACTGATTGGGGGAGTCAGCACTGCAGTTTTTTCTTAACCAATACTTACTATAGTTTCTTCTAAGGATGCAACTGCCACTGAAAAGTGCTATGGGATGTATCCTTCTTACGATGCAAACTTCCAGTAAGAGTGATCAATGTGAGAAAAGGTTGTATTGTTATAGCTCATGCATTGTCTAAAAAAATAATCAGAAGGGACTTCTTTGTGTGCCTACAAACAGCTTTCCTCAGTTCAGAAGTTAAGCCATTGCTAAATATTTTTGCCATGATTCTCAATGGACATATTACTATGTCTGATACAGCTGATCCAGAGCTAGCACATTTTCTAAAATGCATGGGAGAACAGAATAGAAGGCCTGCCTAAAATTCTCTGGAAAACAACAGAGACAGAGGTTCGTCTTTCTAAAAACTGTTCTGTTTTTTTCTTTACTAATTTTTTTTCTGGGAGAATGAAAAGTGTTGGTGGAACCAATCAGAAAATGCAAAAAAACACTTATTTGGAGGCACCTATGTAAATTAGTAAGAGAGGCAAGATGAATGGGAGAAGTGGCATTTGTAGACTTTGAAGGATACAATAGCAATAGCATTAGGATTATATAGCCCCTACCATCATCACCACCATAGTGCTTCACAGCACGCTCTGGACAGTTTACTGTATTGAAGCATTATTTTTGCATATTGCCCCCAACAGTCTGGATCTTCATTTTACTGATCTCAGAAGGATGGGAGGCTGAATTAACCTTGAGCCCTGTCAGGATCAAACTCCAGGCTGTGGACGGAGTTTGCCTGCAATGCCGCACTTTAACCACTGTACCACGAGGGCTCTTCCAAAAAATAATAATAATAGTGCTACGTTTTCTTCTTTATGTTGCATCTAAAACATGGAAGATTGCTACCTTTGGGAGGGGGGGGATCCAAAATTTTGAGATGGGGAGAAAAGATGTTGTAGTCTATTGAAGAGAGAGTATGGAAATGGCATACCCAAGCCAAGATTCCAGAATTGGTTTCTGTACATGTAGGGACTTCTGTAATCACCTAAAAGTTAAGTGATTCAACTTCAGGAACTGAAATAAATGCTTCAGTTTATAGACAAAGATTTGCCATTTTTCTTGCCACTAATGCTTATACTTTCTTTGGGGTAATTAACAGTGATGTTATTGTACATTGAATTTCATTGTTGTAGAGGCCACTGCATTTGCCCCCAAATTTCTGCCTGGAGAGATGCCTTGTACTTAGCAAAAGGTGATATCAAGGTTTTCCAGGTTTTTTTCAAGATTGGGAAAAGGTTGGAAGAATCAAGTTCATATTATCTTTGAAAACTAATTGGGTGGTCTTGCTGTTTCCCCATGCTGCCAAGTGGGGAAATGTAGGAAACTCTTTTTACTTTGTGCCTTTGAGTTGATTTTGACTTCTAGTGATTGCCTGGACTATTCCCTGTTGTTTCGTTGGCAAGATTTTTCCAAAGTAGGTTGGCATTGCCTCTTTCTTAGGGCTGAGAGAGAGTTACTGGTCAAATGTCACCCAGCTACCTTTGTCCCCAAGGTGGGACTAGAACTCACCATCTCCTGATTTCTAGCCTGGTGCCTTAACCAGTACACTACATTGGCTCTCTTTAGAAAACTCTGCACACTAAAATGCAGATACCCATGTCTAAAGGTATGTTTTGGACTCTGGAAGTCCATTTCTAGGTAAAGCTATTACTAGCTTTTCTTCCTTGGGGAGGGTTTTCTACTTTGTGCAACTCAAGTCATATGCAGAGGATATTGAAGGCAAGTGTGCAAATCTTCCAGAGGACATGGCTGTTTTAATGCTTTAAGGAAAGTAATTCATTCATACCACAGTGAAGGGACATAATGCCCTTTTCACATGTTTCCAGAGTCCCTTCAAATTTAATTTGCTAGGTAATGGGTCTTAATAAATTCAGTGACATTTATGAAGAAATGTGGCCCAAACTGCCACATTGTTGGTTGTGGAGTTTGTGGCACGTCCATGTAGCAGCATTCAAAACATTAAAGAAGATGGAAATACTCTCATGCTTTCTCTTATATACTTCAATAAATGGATAAAACTGCTGGTGTGGATAATTGCAATGTACATTTTAAGACACAGGATAAAACTCATATCCTGAAGGACATTAAGCTTATGCTCATGTCACAACTACTAGTACTTAGACGATGAGATACTGTGTCAAAAATGGACATTTTTTTCCAGAACATCTAATTTGAGAATGATACAACTAGTTCTGTGAATTATGATTGCGATCTTTTTACACCTCTCCATAGCATGTATGGAGAACGTCTATATTATCTTCCTATTTTCTGAGTGTTCTTATTAATATATTCTTACTAAAATTGGAAAAAAAACCCTGAAATACAACTACTCATATGAGAGCTACTAATGAAAAGAGCATTGAACCTGTTGACATGCACAGATTCTTATAAGGAGCTCTTATGGATTGTAGGGAATGTTTTTCTGCTCTAACAGCATGACATGTTTTTAGAAGAATGTTGAACTTATAGGGTATTATAAAATCTGCAGAACAAAAACAAGTTTTCAGGATCTTCGGCAAATTCTTACTGCTCCTTGCAGCCTTAAGTAAGTAATGCTGCATGTGGGCTTATTGCACGTAATAGATATTGTAACCAGCTGGCTTGCTTATAAATAGTTAATTGTCATAATCTTATTCATTCCTACCTCTCAGATACTTCAGTTTGAAGATATATTGTGTAATCCATCCTACAGAGAACACTTTCAAATATACATGGAAAGAATGGATAAGAGGGTTCTGATCAGCTATTGGGAATCTGTAGAATACTTGAAGAATGCTAACAAGGTACATGAATAAGTTTGTCAAGTGTGGTTTCTGAAAATTAGTCTTTCTTGAGGCAAAATTTAGCTTATAAGTCATTGTTGCATCAAAATAATTAAAGGCCTTTCCCATTGCTGAATTTGTGATTTGTTTGAATTGGCAAAAATTCAAAACAGGCATGAACTGTTGCTGTCGTCAGTGCCAATCTCTGTCCTGTCTCTATTGCCTTGTTTCAGTTCCCTATAGTGATTTCTCACCAAGCAAATGGGTGACAGATGGCCTAGCAGGTTTTGTATCCGTGTGCTGCCCTTGGATCATGTTGGAATAAGAGAGAAAACACTATAAGCCCATTCGAGAACAACTTAAAGTATCTCATCCTTGGGCTGTATGAAGGCAACAATGTGGGGATATGGCAAAAAAATAATATTGCCGGAACATGTTGGTGCCATGTTTATATGCAAATCAGAAAAGGTCCTTTAGTTTTTTTAAATGCAGCTTGTAAATTGCCGTTGCTTTAGTACATAAAACATTTCTTTGATGGGATGATACAGGGGACAGATCCCAGACTCACTTACCTTATGTAGAGAAGAGAGAATTAAGAAAATGAGGTACTGAAAATGTAAGCTATGGTATTTGATGATTGAATCATGGGTACTAATGGATACTGGAATTCAAATCCAAAATTGTTCCTTAATATGTTTTAATTCTAAAACGGAGAACGGAGTTGTATTTTACAAATATTGTTTTGTTGGTTAATTTAAATTGATCTTATTATGATCATCCTCTTAACCTGATCCTCCAGACGTGTTGCATATGTACCTTGTACAATTCTCAGCCAGCATGTTAGCATATCTGAACTGTAACTGGTTGGGAAAGGCTGTTAATACCTTTCCTTCCAACACAGTCTGCAGTGAATGGCTGACATCCATCCAATTTTTCAAAAGTAACAACAGGAAAATTGTTCACCGTATTTGGGTATCAATTTTTCAGTGGAAAATTTGATTATTTGTTTTATGAACTCTCTAGTGCAGGGGTGTCAAACTTGATTTCATTGAGGGCCACATCAGGGTTGTGTTTGACCTCAGAGGGCCAGGGTGGATGTGGTCAGGGTGGGTGTGGTCATTGTGGGTATGGCCATGGTGGGCGTTTGAGGTGGGAGATTTACTTTCTGGCACAAATAGTCTCAATATGGGGCTTGACTCTTGTATGGGAACAGATTTGAAGATGTGCATAATATTGTCAGAACAGAGATGTGAGTTAAAACAATCTAAACAACACCCAGGGTATTATATTTATACTTACTGGGTTAAATGATAAGTTAACATTTAGAACCTTAAAATACTTTTAAACAAAATAATTCATTTCTCTTTAATTCATCCATATCTCCTTTTCTGTCTTCTTCATGTATTAATCTGTCTGCCTTATTTATGGCATTTCTCCATTGCTTGGGCAATATCAATTCAGATTTCCCTTTTTCCTGTCCTTTGAAATATTAACTAACTCTATGTAGAATACTTTCACTGACCCTTTCATTTTTCATACAGTTCTTTGAAAACATTAAAATTTTATTCCAGCTATCCATTGTAAAGAGGAACACTGTACAACACAACAAAACCATCATAATATATTGCTAAATGTCTAGAAAGATTCAGAAAATATACATGCTGTGTGGAAACATTTCCAGGTCTATTTGGACTACAACTGGATACACAATTAAATCTCAGTGACTTCACTGAGTTTTATGCATACTTGACAAAAGCTGCCTTCTATCTGCCAGATTTGCACACTATCCAGTCATAATATGATTTGATTTTGATTCTGTGTGTTCTGTAAATTCAGCCATTTGTGCTTTACACAGTAAATCACAATTTAGAAATAACCACTGGACATTTTCACATGACATACTGCAATAAAAAAAAATCTTATAGTTTGTGCATACTACCATATCCTACATCCAAACATGTTCTGTATTTTAAGTTTTTGGGCTCACTATATTGTTTACAAGCCATTATGGGAGAGAGAACACAATCCAGTTGTAAGTCAAAACCTAGCAAATTATATTACAGCCACAGATAAGTGAGCAAACTCTTTGGATTAGGCCTGTTTCATATTTTTAAACTGGATGAAACCAGGAATCATGTGTAAAGCAGCCAACAGGAAGGAAGACAGAGTGCATGGGGCTGAGAAAGAAACATAAAATGTGCGCCAAACTGTTGTAAGAGGCTGTGGGAGTCAAAAATGGCCTGTTTTTGGGCCCTCCACAGCCTGTTTTTGCCAGACTGCTGTAGGAGGCCCTGGGGGCTCAAAACAGCCCCTTAGTGGCCCATTTTCGGCCGCCACACTGCTGTAGGATTTGGCCCGTGGGCCTTGAGTTTGACACCCCTGCTCTAGTGTATTGTATCTGTAATCTTTTGTTTATTCATATATTTTGAGGTGAATTTGATATTGTCATTTACATTTCTATTACATTTATTCATGATATTCCCTATATTCCAGTTCCTACTTCTTACAATAACTTTATAAGATTGATTGATGTAAGAGACAACGATTTGAATATGGAATTCAACACTCAGGTTGTTTTCCATTGTAGTGCTCTTTAGGAGCACTGCACTATTTGAGGGTACAGGTTGGTGAAGAATAGTCAAATCGCCAAATCTACAAACTATACAAGAACAATACAAATACAAGTATATTAAATTGGAACTCTTCTTCAGAAAATTGAATTGGGGTAATCAAACCCAGAATCAGTATCTGGCAATCATCAAAGCAGCTAAGACTATTCAGTTTTTGTAGAACAAACAAAAAGTATGAAAGTTTTCAAGTTCTACCTGTAGGCAAATAGTGATAGCATGTACTTTGGTTTCTTTCATTATCTTTTGCTTCTTGACCATCCTTATCCATTGAAAAATTTTGGAGAACCTCAATATTTTGAGCCTTTTCTTTCATATTGGTTGTATCTAATGAAGGTCTTCAGCTGTAGATTTTTTTTTCTCATGTAATAACATAGCTGTTTTTTGACCATTGGGTTGGAGGAGGAATTGTTAGTGTAATGTTAAATTGTCAAATCAAAACAATATTGTATTATGGTCATCAGCTGGCACAAACATTTAACAGTTGCTGATTATTATGGATGTTTTTCTTTCTTTTCAGGCTGAAATACCTCAACTTGTGAGTCAAATCTATCAGAATTTTTTTGTGGAAAGCAGAGAAATTCCTGTGGAAAAAATGCTATACAAAGAGATACAACAGAGTCTTGTGGGCAACAAGGGCATTGAAGTGTTTTATAAAATTCAGGCTGATGTTTATGAAACACTGAAAGACAGATACTATCCATCATTCATTGTCAGTGATTTATATGAGAGGCTGATTAAGAAAGAAGAGAGGACTCCAGTCCAGATGGCATCTGATGACAAAGATTATGTGAGTTGTGCCTACAAATGCCTTTCTCCTTTTTTCCCCTTTTGTCCAGTTAGCTCTTTCCCTTATTAGTATCCCTTACTGTATTTCAGGAACTCTCACCTATCTTAGATTCTTTTCTAATTACCTTTTCCTCTTTTAGAGCCCTTACTGTAATTGTGAGATTACTAACATCTTCCATCTTCAACACCCAAGACGTGTTACATTCTGCTTTAGTTTTCTTTAAAGTCCAAAAACCCCAGTTCTAAATGGTCTCATTAGGCCAATGAGACTGTTTTCCCAATTGAATAGTATGACATTTGTGGATAGGTGATTCTCTTACTCTAATGTTTGAGAAGAAAGTTTTAAGGAAAACAAATCAGGAAATTCTTGGAAGAATCATGCTTGGGAGAACTTGTTTCTGAAGAGATCATGATAGATTCTTTCCTGATTTATTTGTACCTTTTAAAGTGAAATACCTGTTCCTTAAGATTGCTCAGTTTTTTTTAATCAGTCCTTAACCTTTTCCTTAGAAATTTCCTTTTTAAAATAAAATATGATACATTGATCTTTAATGGTCCTATTTAAGGTAACTTGTTCTCTGGAGGTGGGGGGAGGATGAGTCATGGGAACATTTTTATAAATCATTGTGAGGATTATTCTTGCTATTTATTAAAGTAATTCAGATTCACTTTGAATTGGCTTCCAATTGGACAATTCCAGCAGTAGTACCTGGGCCAGTTTTATAAAGTTATCTGGAATGTATTTTTGCCTGTGATTCCTAATGAAGTGGACAAGGGCCTCCTTTGTGAACTCAAGCTCCCCTGTTTCTTAAATCCAGGTCCCCCATCATTCATCAAAGCCTTCTGAGAGGTGACCTGCCATTGAATCCATGCAGTGAGAACTGTATGGAGGGGATTATCTTTGCAGTCTTGAAGGTACACCCTCTCCTCAAGAGGCCATCACTGGATCCAACAATTCTGGGCAACTCCATCCACTCTCTATTCATCCTATATAGGAAAGTTTGTTGAGAATGAGGTTGGGCTTCAGCTCCAGAGTAGGCTGATTATCTGGACCCGTTTCATTTGGCTTTCAGGCCAAGTCACATTATGGAGCCACCCTTGAACACTCTTATGGATGACTTTTGGTCTAGCCAGAATTAGGATAAGTATGCCTTTCCTCGTGCTCCTTGAGTTCTCAGTTTTAATACTGTCCTTCGGGGGCAGCTCTGAGATTTGGGAATGGGATCACTTTTTGCATTGGTCCTCTTCTTTTTCTGTGGCCAGTTTCAGTCAGGGCTAAAGGGGATGGGGTGGAAATTGAGCCATAGGCTACTCACTTATTGGCTTCTGCAGGACTTGATAGGTGCTGCAGGATACCTCCATTTAACATCCTCATGAAATTACTGGGTGATGTTATCTGTTGGTCCAACATGTATTATCAGTCTATTGATGATTCCAAACTATGCTTCTTGGTTCTGTGTTAGTGAAGTGATGCTATGTTAGTCAAGTGCTTGTCTCCGTTCTGGAGGCTGTGTGGGTCTGAATGGGGAGGAACAGACTGGCTCAATCCTGAGAAGACTGCATGGCTTCAGATATTTGGGAGCCCTACCTCTGGAGAACTTTCCTTTCTGGTTTTAGATGGGGTTGCACTTCTCACCATACAAGACTAGTGCACAACCAGCAGGTGGCAGGTGGCAGCTGGGATCAAAATAGCCTTTGTATGAGTATACTTAGTGTGACAGAGTGGCCTTTGTTTAATCAAGAGGCCCTAGAGTCACCTTATGAATGGGTTACCATAACACAGTCTACATGGGGTTGCCCTTTTTTCTTTTTTCTTTTGTATATTATTTTTATGGCTGTTCATGATTCCTTTTTGTGTGTTTAAAAAAAATGTAATTGTAAGCCACTAAACCTTTGGATCAGGGAAAGACTGAAGGCAAACGAGTCCAGGCAGAAGAAGAACATCATATTTTCAAAACCTAAGAGACTGGTTTGGACAAAACTCAGCAGCACTTTTTCATGAGGCTGTTGACGCATTAAAAATAGGATTGCCAACATTATCGCCAATGTCTGATGACAGATATGGCACAAGAAGAAGAAACCTTTGGATATCAGGCAGCCTATAAATTGTATAAATAAATAAAAAGATGTTTTCTTGATACTTTTAGCTATGACTACTCTGATAGCAATGTTCCCAGCTAACCTATTATGATGCTTGCATTAGTGCCAATAGAATGCTCATGCACATTTTCCAGTCGAGTGTTCTTTGACACATGCATTTATCATAATTAGAAGCTGTATGAGCTCCTGATTTTAGAACTATGTTCCAAAATGTCAATAGAATGAGCGTATATTGTCTGGTTGAGTATTCCAGTACTGTAGTTCTATGTATAAGATTTGTTACTTGTATTAAAGTATTAGAAAATATAGGAATATAATATATAGGACATTTGAGTATTCTATAGTTTTTTTGAAAACAAATACACTTCCTATTGATTTTGAGAACAAAATAAGAACTAAAATTTTATGACACTTCTGGTGAAGATGCTTTGATTCCTTCTGCCAAGGACTTCTGTATTTGAGGAGAAACATAAACAAAGTTATAGCAAAGGATTTGTCATACCCAGTTACAAGGCTGTAAATCCTAAATATGCTTTTCATCTGTGAATATAAAAATGTTGATGAATAGTTTTGTAAATATTATGGATTTTTTTATTTATTAACATTTTCATTGTTCTCTGCTCAGAAACTAAATTTGCCAAAGGAAACTTGCCTGAACTGGCACACTTTCATCAAGTCAAAGAAATTTAAATTTAAATCTCATTTTGGTTTCACACTCTTCATTATTAGCTTGCACTTGCTATTCTTTGCATAATAATATTAGTATTTTAAATTATTGGGGTGTTTTAATTTGTCAGGGCCAAAACTATTTAATTCGATTTTATCTGGTTTTTTAAATTTTTTGTATCTATGTATTTTATTGTTTGGCTGTTCACCGCCCTGAGTCCTTCGGGAGTAGGGCGGTATACAAATCAAATAAATAAATAAATAAATAAATAAATAAATAAATAAATATATAAATAAATAAATAAATAAATAAATAAATAAATAAAATAATAATAATAATAATAATAATAATAATAATAATAATAATAATAATAATAATAATATGCCAAGCATCCATGAAACTCTTTTAGTGATCTGCATTACTTGATAATGAATTCTGTTTCTCCTAGAGACAAGTTTGTGAAGAAGTTATTGATGGAGGAAGCTCAGAAATTAATGAACAGGCCAGTTTTGCTGTAAATAAACTACGCCAATTAAATGACAAACTTGAATACAAGAGACAAGCTCTAAATTCTCTCTGCAGTTCACCAAAACCTGACAAAAAGGTAAGTGGCTATGTTTTTTTAAAAAAACATATCAGTCAATGGATTTTAGAGTAATAGGCAGTTTTGTTTAAGAGGTCTTTCCTTCAATGGTAAATTTAAGTGTTGCTGTCCTGTCATCTCATTTACTATTGATTATATATTACTGCCTTTGTAAAGCTCTTAAAACATGTATGGACAATCCATTCAGTATAAGTATTTCCCCAGGTAGGTGTGGTAATTATTTTTATATTTATGTCTGTTTTATATTTATTGATCTCCAAATCTTGATTCCTAGCCCTGAAGTCCTCTTATAAAACACTAGTGGCTGAACCTGGGAATATTGTATGTTTAAAGCTTTAAGAGTCTTTTTTTCAAAGACCAAATTGGGAAATAATTTTGGAAGATGAGGATCCCAAATTTTCTTTTCTTTCTTTTGTAAACAAGTTTTATTAAAAATTTTCTTTCATCATACATATTTTATGAACAGAGTGTTGACCGGATCACATCTTATACATCTTATATATATTAATTTTTATAATCTATTCCAAACTTCCCACTTTTTCCATATTCATCCCTTTTATATATTTCTTCATCACAGTCATCATTTTTCACCATATCTTGTTATTTCATCTTTTTTCCCCCCTCCAAGTACATTTTACATATTTCCAATTTTGGCCATAATATTCTTTTTCCATATTTCTTTATCTTATCTTAATCTCTTCTTAATGCATAATACATAAACAATATCACTATCTGCCCTTTAATTCCTAATTTCTTAGAATAACATCAATTAATTATCTTATTTCTCCATTTGCAAAATATATTTCTCAAAATCCCCATCCCACTTTTTAACTATACACAGTATTCATTATCATAATCAATTCTTGCATTGAAACCCTTTGACCATCCATATTTTATCTTAATCTCTTCTTAATACATAATACATAAACAGTATCACTATCTGTTTTTCTATAAACATTATACATCATCATATTCACTTCTTACATTAAAACCCTTTAACTTAATTGATCATCCATAATTAATAATATTAATACAGTTCCCTTAAATCTACTAATATATACCTTATTTCCCTTCCTCCTTTCCACTATTTTCCCCCTTTTTAACCATTTTCTCTTGGTCTCTCCAAAATTCCACTTCTTAATAATTTCCTCCTTTTATCCCATTTTTTTAACTTCTTCTTTTTCTTTTTTTAATTTTTATATTTATTGTATCTTTTCTCCTGAATCCTTTTTCTCATTTTTAGATATATTACTCGAATAATTCTTCCCAAGCTTTCTTAATCTCTTTCCACTCTTTCCTTTTTTTCCCTTTGATTGATTCTTTTTGGGGCAATATTCCCCCCATCCACTCTTTTTTTGCCACTGTTAATCCCAATGAAATCATCTAACTGCTTTTTGCATTCAATTCCTTTTCCTTCAAAATTATTTTCTTGCTCCTCATTTATGCTTTCTTTTTTCTGTTTTGTGTGTTCTAGCAAAATTTTTGACTTTTTATTACCCTTTAGTGATTCATGCATGATTTTAAACATCTCAATTAATTCCTCACACATCCAAGACTCCATATTGTCAAATTAAAAAATTGTTAAAACTTTTGATTTATATTTAATTAAAATTTTAAAGTCCATATAGTCTTTTTAATTCCAAATAGTATCCAATTCAAATATCTATCCAATCCACTCCAAGTTAAAGCTTTGTTATCTTCCACAACTGTTGAGAGTCGAAACCAAACAGTTCAGGGAAACAGATACGCCTTAAAAGTTCTCAGAGTTTTCAAATTATCTTTTATTAGTCAAGGTCACAGCTGTTATTTTCTCTTCTATCTTCCAACCAATATTGCAGTACTCTCTTTCTGCCAGCAGATGTCTCTCTCAAATTCACAATATCCACAGATCAACTAAGTATCAAAGCTGTCAAAAATATTTTAAATCCACATAAAGAGTGCTTTTCCTCGGGTTTCTTTTTCTTTTATTATTTTTAGTTTCTCCAAATCCAATTTTAAATCCAGTTATAAAATTTTCTTTCTTGGGCTTTGGTATTTTAACTTCCTCTTTATTCTCCTTCAAATATCAAAACTATCAAAAATACTTTTAATCCACATAAAAAGTACTTTCCCTTGGGTTTTTTTTTCTTTTATTATTTTTAATTTCTCAAAATCCAATTTTAAATCCAGTTGTAAAATTTTCTTTCTTGGGCTTTGGTATTTTAACCTCCTCTTTGTTCTTCTCCTACCATTAACTTTCCCAAGTGCCAATTAGCCGCTCATTTCCGCTCCGGGGCACCTTTTAAAGTTATTAAAAATTTTCTTTTTTACCTGTGAGTTGGCCAATCACTCACCTGGTACCAGCACTCCATTCAGACACTGCTCCTGCATAAAAAAGCTAGTCCAGTTGCCCCAGCTTCAGAGCGGTCATTTTTCAATGGCCACTACCCCCGCCGCTGGTTCGAAGAGCAGCCTTCGACCTTTCAAGGAACTTGCCTGTTTCTCTTGGTCATTCGAGGCACCTCTCGTTCTTCACTGTCCCGGTCAGGGACAGGACAGTTCCGGTCCGAAGACCCCCCGACAGCGGTTTGTCCGGCTGGATTTTCGCAGAGCTCATCAGAGCCCACTATTTTTCCAGCCAGTCTCGCTGCGATGCTTCCGGTTTCCAGGATCCCAAATTTTTGTTTATGTCACAAAGCCAGGTTTTATTATTTGGTTCTGTTCTGCACTGGACAAAAGAGAGAGAAAATTGAACCAAAGCCTATGGAGTGCACAGTGTTCTTTCCTTCACTCTGGTCATATTATCTCTGATTTTGAAAATGAGAAATAATATCTGCCAGAAAAGCCATTAGTAACATCAGTTGCTTGACATCTAACTCTAAGCCACGTACCTTATTTGAGAGCTTGTATGGCAATTTCTTGTTAGTTTCTTTCCACATTTTAACTATTTTGCCTTGCTTCTTTGTGGGTTGGAAATGGACTTGGAACATTTCCAAGTCCATTTCCTGTTGAAAACAAACAGGAATAAAATAGACCAAAATAATCTGGGATCATAAACAAGTTTCAGTTCATTGTTGTTCATATCAGTGTTTCTCAATTTCAACAAATTTAAGACGTGTGAAGTTCAGTATGCTGGTTAGGGAATCAAAGGAGTTGAAATCCTCACATCATAAAGTTGCTGAAGTTGAGTAATATTACTTTAAATTTGTGTGTTGAGAACTGCTAGGGATCAGTATCAGCTTAAGGCTTAACACTGATATCTAAATCAACCATAGCAGCTATTTTTCCCTTGGCAGATTGTTTCTAAATTGAAAGATGAAATCAGTCTGATGGAGCGAGAACATAGTGACCTTCAGTTGCATATTGAAAGAACAGACTGCTGGTGTGAAAATCTTGGCATGTGGAAAGCCTTCATTCACACTGGAGAGGTATGGCATGTTCTTTCTCTCATCTTTTTGCTGCTGCTGCTGCTGCTGCTATTAAATGAATGGAG
Organism: Pantherophis guttatus; assembly: GCF_059756535.1. Classification (NCBI taxonomy): domain Eukaryota; kingdom Metazoa; phylum Chordata; class Lepidosauria; order Squamata; family Colubridae; genus Pantherophis; species Pantherophis guttatus. The sequence continues at coordinate 44,445,007 of NC_142070.1, read as the reverse complement.
TCTTGCTAGTCAAATGTTTACTTCAGAGATCTCTAAGACTGAGGTACAAGTGGGTTTCTTCATTGCTTTGAAATAACAAGCCATGGAGAAGCATAGCATGTTTACTCTGATGTCATTAGAGGGTAGATAAAATTGCAATATTCTATTATTTTATTTTTAAGACTTTGGGAAAGGTTACTGAAAACATGCACATGGGACTTGTATAGAACTCCTACTTCGCTTCTTGAGTTGTGTGACATGAGAGAAAGAGAGCCTGCAAAGGCACTACTTATCATTTATCCCAGCATTTGCCTGTGTGTGCATACAGTTGAAGCAGTTTCTGAAAATGCCACACAAGCATGGCTGCCGGAATGTTTCTAAGACAGGTGCTTCATATGTGTGATCCCACTCTAGGGATCTCTTCTGAATAGTCTGCTAGTCTGCCAGTCTAATGCCCTCTTTCTCTATATATTTCCTATCCAGATCCAAAGGGAAATATTTTTGTTTCTTACTTTCAAAAGACAATTTGTCATACATGGAAAATAAGCTTGTTACAAAATCAGTTACATACAATAATTCTTGTGAAAATATGAATGAGTTAGTATATATATTTTTTTAAGTAATGGTCCAGAGAATTAACATTTTATAACTCTTTATTTTCCTAGGTCATTGAAGAAAATGGTGAACAAGTGCCCTATTATTCTGTTGTAGTGATATTACAAGAGATTGGCAGGGTTGAAGCGAAGGAGTGGACAGTTGTCCGAAAGCTCAACGAGTTTCAAAGTCTGCATCGGAAACTCAGTGAGGTACAGAGAAATTGTGGAGAGAACTCTTACTTACCTTGAGAGTTCTGATTGAAATAGTTTAAATCTTGTTTAAATAGTTTAAATAATATTAATAATTTTATTATGGAATATTTTTAATGTTTGTTTCATAATCTGTTTTGTATTACATGATGCCCAGAGTAACATTTTATGTGATGGGTGGCCGTATAAATGTGATGAATAAGTAAATCAGTTTGTGAGTTCCTTCGGATGTAAGGGTACTTTATGCTCCCATTTAATAAGGCAGGACTGACTTGTGGGTTGCTCCAGGTGGAAATCTGTGCCACCACAATATTAGTGCCATTCACAAAACTTCAGTAGAAGCAGATAGTTGGCTACGTTCTGCTTCTTTGCATGGGGAAAAATGGAGCAAAAGCATTCTTTTGCCCCAGTCCACACAAAAATTATTTATGGGAACATATTTGAAAAATAGGATTTTTGTTCTTTTGGCTGACTCAATTAAACTCATATATTTTTTCCAGAATATATACAATTACTTGCTTAAAAATAGTATATAGTTTCTACAAAAACATACCGTATTTTTCGGACTATAAGATGCACCAGTGTATAAGACGCACCAAGATTTCAAAGAGGTAAGTAAGAAAAAAAAAGTTTTTGCCCTCCCCGGCCACCAGGAGCACTCTGCAGGCCTCTCAAACCCTGTGCCCCCCGTTTTTTTGCAAAAACGGGCAAAAAATGGGGTACGCAGAGGGTTTGAGAGGCCTGCAGAGTGCTCCTGGGGGAGGGCAAAAACACCCCCGTTTTTGTGAAAAATAGGTCCATTTTTGCCCTGCAGAGGGCAAAAACACCCTCTCCAGCCCCTAGGAGCACTCTGCAGGCCTCTCAAACCCTCTGCGCACCCTGTTTTTGCGAAAAACGGGCCCATTTTTCGCAAAAATGGAACAAGCAGGGCAGGGCTTCAGGAGGCCAAAAATGGCTGTATTTGGTGTATAAGACACACCAACATTTCCACCCTCTTTTAGGGGGGGGAAATGTGTATTTTATACTCTGAAAAATACGGTATCTCATTCTGATCTGCATCATAGCAGTATGAAAAATGCCACTTTTTTTGTCTTTCAAACAATGTCTGAAATATAAAACTTCCGTCCTATGTTTTATTTTCTCTTTTTTGCTCCATCCCATTTCTGGTTTTATATATGTGAAAGAGAGCCTGTTTTGTTTTGTTTTCTCTTGCAGTTTCCTTCACTGCTCTTTGTGGACCATATTTTACCTGTTCAGAGAATATGGCATATTCTTTGGTTTTGTACTTTCAACTATTGAGTTTACTGTAGGATACGTCAGACGCACGAAATAAGGACTCAGGGTAGAGTTGAAAGTTCTGCATGTTTATTCCATGCAACCTATACACAAAATCTCATCTATTAATGGTCAAGGCAAATTGGCACCAGATAAGAGTCAATGGAGACTGACTCAAGAGGGACTGAACTTAGGTCTCTTATGGGGGCATAATGACTCCAAACTGATGATCCATTTGATTCCACCCTTGGGCTCAACTGGGTCATCTCCTACTGAATGAATTGTGCTTATGTCTCCACATTTTTAAATGTGGAGACATCTCCAGTCCTTTTTAAATTGTTTGTTAGAATTGATAGACCTGATCGATAGAAGTGACTACTCTAATTCATAAAATTGCCCAAAATTACTGGTATATTCAATACTCATTAGATAAAGGAAAAGTCAATAAAGTCATGCTTGATCCTTGGGTATTACAGTATGTGGATATATTCATGTTGTGTTCTTAGTAGCAATATGGAAGTATTTTCTGTGTTATTTCATTGACTTTTTAGTTAGGTCTAGATTCATCTGGTAGGTCAATGGAAATACCTTCCTGCCTTTGTTCAGAGTGTTAGTGTTAGGAAATTAGTTGACTTTCTTGTATCAAGAGTATTTTTAGTTATTATTGTTTATTCAATTTCTGTAGCTGCCGAACTCGGCCAAGTGACTCTGGGCAGTTTACAATTTTAAAATTATAAAACAATTTAAAAACATTAAAACAATAAAAACATCCACAAAATTAAATAAATAAATAAATACAAACAGCAGCGTGATGATTAATCATTTAATAGTAAAGCCAAGTAATGGAGGCCTTAACACATTCTAAGCCCCAGGAATATTCAGATTGTTTTATAACACATTGTGGTGTTCTGCAAAGCGATGGCGACTATAAGTCTTGAGCTGGTATAGGTTTATTTCTGGAAGCATGGCTGTACTAAAAAGTAACATTGTGGAGTAAGGATCTTGGTGTTCTCTAAGCTTGTTTGTTTTCCTGCAGATGTTTCATTACCCAACTGGGTAACATCTTTAGTGCTAGGAGGAGTGTGATTTGTTCTCTGTTTATATTCAATAGCTTGCCTTGTCAGTGTTAGTGGGTTGTTGTTTTCTACTGGTAGTCTTGATTAGGCTGTTGTTTACTGTTTGTTTGTCTGAGTTGGTAGTTCCTTGATTATGGCAATTCCCTAGGGTTTGAGATTTACTTTGGTTTAGGGCAGGGGTGTCAAACTCGATTTCATTGAAGACCACATCAAGATTGTGTTTGACCTTGGAGGGCTGGAGTGGGCATGGCCTGCTTGATGTCACTCATGTTGGGGGCGCAGGTGGTGGCCTGAGCACTCTGCCAGCCTAAACAGGCTCCTGAGCTCCATTTTCAGCTGCAAAAGCCTCCTGCAACCCTCTACCAGTGAAAATGGAGCTCGGGAGGGCTCCGTTTTCACTGACAAAAGCACCGCAGGTCAGTCCTTCACTGTTTCCAGGGTGGCCACACAAGCCATATCTAAGCACCTGATGGGCAGAATCTGGCCCCCAGGCCTTGAGTTTGACAGCCCTGGTCTAGGGTATTCACAGTTCCCCAGTTGAAACTGTATAGTTACAGTATATGGTGAAATTAAAGACTTTTCATTTAGCCTTCAAAACTACTAGTTTGATGGATGCACTCTGCTAGTCATCTGCTTGCCTGTTCTATGGTCTTGTGGTTAAGCATCAGGCTAGAAATCCAGAGATGGTGAGGTCTAGTCCTGCTTTAGGCATGAAAGCTGACTGGGTGACTTTGGCCAACTAGTCTCTTTCAGCCCAACCCATTTCACAGGGTTGTTTTTGTGGGGAAATTAGGATGAAGAATGAGTAGTATGTATGTTCACTGCCTTGAATTTTGTATAAAAATAATAATGGGATTAAAATAAATAAATTTTAAAAATAGTGGCTGTTACATAGAGTGTATGTTGTAGATGATGCCTGTTTGTTTGTTTGTTTGTTTGTTTTTATTCTTGGATTATTGGGTCATTTGGGTTATTTAAGATGTTTTGGAGAGGTTCAGCTGGTTTATGTGCTATGATGATGTTGTGTAGTTGTAATATATTGATTGTTTCTGAGTGGTTTTTTGATGTATGACAGTGTTATGTTGCCGTCTATTGGTATAATAACATACAGAGAAATTGAAAGTTAGCAGAACTTAGTCATATCATTTAATACATTGTTGGCTTTAGTTAGGCATGTAAATTAAAATGGATTAATAATTAGGAATTGCTTCTTCTTACCTAGTGCTTTCCATCATTAAAGAAAACTCAGTTGCCATCACTCAGCAAATTGCCCTTTAAATCTGTAGACCAGAAATTCATGGAGAAATCTAAGAACCAATTAAATAATTTCTTACAGGTAAGATTCCTTAATTTTTGATAATCCCAGAGAGTTCGTTGTAGAGATTTTTTTCTGATATCTTTTGGGAAGAAAAACTACAGACTCTAAAAATAGTGTTTATGTTCTGATGTCTCTTAGTAAGTTCTGCTACTGATAAATATTTTTGCTTTGTCACAAAATAACCAAATCAACTATGATGGATTGTAATATGCAGGATGGATTGTAATAATCATATGCAGTTGTTTCTTGTTTTAAAAATAAAATAATCTACTGTTTGGTATCTCAAATATCATACTGCCTTTTTTTCTGCAGAAATTGCTTTCTGATGAAAGGTTGTGTCAGAGTGAAGCACTTTATGCCTTCTTAAGCCCGTCTCCTGAATACCTTAAGATTATTGACATACAGGGAAAGAAATCGACTTTTTCACTCTCTTCCTTTTTGGAGAGGCTTCCTGGTGACTTCTTTTCTCATCAGGAGGTAAGTGAATGCAGGAGAATTATTTTTGGTAGATAAGCATTGGTAAATAATGAGACAACTAGACCTAGGTCACATTGTATTATAAACTACAATATGGTTTGTTTGTTTCTAACTTAGAGTGATATGTCACACAAGGAAGCAATTAAATTACAAAGGTAGAGGAATAGGTTTGCTAATCTTGCTAATCTAAAAAGAGCAGAACACATTATGGAATTATGAGTAGTTTTAAATGAACCAATAACCAAGACGATAAATGGTTTTAAAAATTCTTTTGCAATAAACAAAACATTGGAGGATCTGTTGTATACATTGTCTTCAATTTCACGGGTTTCAGAATGGTTCTAATAATTCCCACATTTATCCCACAATAACGCAATGCTTGAAACAGCAAATCATTATTCCTGTCTTAGAGAGAGAGAGCAGAAATGCATTTCAAAGTTCAATTAAATTATCATGCTATGTTTATGATACTCAGGAAGAAGTTGAAGATGATGATCTATCTGACTATGGGGATGATGTGGATGGGAAACGGGATGCCCTTGCAGAGCCTTGTTTCATGCTGATAGGAGAGATTTTTGAGCTGCGAGGAAGTAAGTAAGGAACTGGTTCTTTAGCATCTAAAAACATATTAGTAGTGAGTAGTAATAAGTTACATTAGGACTTGAAACGCCCATGTCAAAGTGAGCCCTAAGCAGAGAGATGCATAGGACATCTTTGGGCCAGCCACTCTATTCTGGTTCAGTTTAGTTCTCAGAGTAGTTGTTGCAAAGATAAAATGAAAGAAAGTCACAGCTTTTGCTCAAGACAGAAAACTGAACAAATAAAGTACTTACATCTTGTATAATTTTTAAACATGGGAAGATTATTTTTCTGCCTGAGATCCACTAATGCAATTTCTGTCATGGATCTTAAGAACATATTTATATAAAAACAATCTATATATGTATAGATGTCATGAAAGAAGATGAGTGTGGTTTTAAAATTGGAGGAAGACATATCAATAACCTCCACTAAGCTGATGACAGTCTGATAGTTGAAAATGTAAAGGATTTAGAAGTAATGAAATTCAAGAAATACATTGAAAAATGGGACTAAAATTAAATATAAAGAAGAGCAAGCTAATGACAATGGAAAGAATGACCTACCTTAGAATTGTCAGTGAAGAAAGTAAATAGTTTCTGCCTTTTAGAATCAATCATTAACTTTAAAAGAACAAGAGTCAAGAAATTAACAGTTGGCAGAGTACCCATGAAGGTCTTGAAATAGATTTTAAAATGCTGTGATGTGTCTATACTTAAAAAATCAGAATCATCCAAGCAATAGTGTTACATTGACACTATAAAAGCAAAATATGGAATTTGAAGAAGTCGAGTAGGCAGAATATTAATGCTTTTGGACGTTTGTGTTGGAGAAGACTCCCAACAATACTGTGAACACCAAGAAAACAAATAAATGAATCATTGAATAAATTAGCCCTCAGTTCTCTCTGAAGAAATAAATGACCAGGCTCAGATCCTACTTTGGGCGCATTATGCAAAGATCTAGCTCTCCCTAGAAAAGGCCCGAATGTTGGGAAAGGTTGAAGAAAGAAGAGGGCAACCAGCAGCAAGATGAATGGATTGAGTTACACTTATTCTGAAATAAGAAAAGGCTTATAGCTGAATGATGAATTATAAACTAATACCTTCAAATAGGTAAGGTGGGCTGAATGTAAACTTTGGTTGTAGGAGTTGACATTGATGTTAGTATATAATCATGAAAGTACAACAACTGGCGGTTCTAAATACAGTAGATATAAAAAGTCTATATGCTTCTGTTAAAATGCCAGTTTTGGACATGTAAAAAAATCAGAGTAATTTTGAACGAATTTATCTTGGTCTAATTTTTTTACATCTCAGAAACCTGGCATTTTAACAAGGATGTATGGACTTTTTATATCCATTGTATGACCCCTACCAGGTTAGAAAGAATATAGGCTCTCAACTAACTCAGAGTTATTTAAGGCATTAAGGTAATCATGTAGCATTCAGAAATTAGAAATGGATTGATAATTAATACAATTGTTATACTGAGATTACATGATAGGATCACTTTACCTGATCATAGTTTTGGCTGCAGACTGAGTGGTGACCAAAGTTGGTATGAAGGACTTTGCCAATATCCCAATCAAACAGTAACTACTACACTTAACAGGTGAGATTGATCCAGCAGTCATTTCTAATGAACAGTCTTCTAAATTAGATGAAACCACTCATGTCCCACATCACTACTCAAACAATTAACAAAAAGGCTGGGTGTATATTCCAAAGCTGCTGGCCAAAGCAGCATGATGCTTCTATCAGTGAACCTGACCCATAGAACCTCTTTTCATATCTGGATCTAATTTCACTTGTTTATCCTCATTTTACCTGTCACTTGATCTCAGATGTTACAGACTTTTATGGCTTTCACAGAATCAGATGACAAGTGACTCAGCTGAGTTTTGCCCTTAGCTTTCCACTGAGTATGCTTGAAGTAAAGTCATCTACCATCTGTTGAAAATCACTCTGTATCACCCTGGATTATCTCTCCTCACTATTTCATGTAGACAAATTATTTGCCCAGGTATACAACAGTATACTTAAATGGGCATTAACTGCAGGTTTTGGATTTACTTCTTTGCACTTTTCTTTTTTTAGTGTTTAAGTGGGTGAGGAAGACACTAATTGCACTAGTTCAGATCACTTTTGGAAGAACCATCAACAAGTGAGTGTGCTATACTTCTTTTGCTTCTAAAAGTACTATCTAAGAATTAGTTGTTCGATGCATAAGCAGTCAGAAACAATCCAGATAGAGGTTGTGATTGACCTGATCTTAAAAACAGACAAAACTTGTTTCTACAGATTGATTTATTTAAGTATAAATAGAAAGGTTTCTTTCTAAGGTGTGCTACATTGAATGATGCCATGAACATTCTATTCCAAGCTATATCAGACATTGTGCCAAGGAAGTCTGGATTTATGATCTCTATTGATTTGAATAGAAATATCATTATTCCATGCCTAGAAATAACAGTAATGAAGAAATAACACTTGAAAGCAGCGCAACTAAACTTCTGAATATAAAGATATAGAATTGCATTGTACTATTTCACCCGATACAGCAGGAGTACTTGGACAGGAAACAAACCTGCTTGAAAACAGATTGAGATAGTCAGGAACCTGAATTCTTCAACAGATAGCAAATGTATATCTGCTATGTATAATGTACTGTATGTATAATGATGTATAATGATCATTCATCAGCACTGGGTGATACCTAAGAGCTGTGGCTTCTGATTACATTAGATGCTCAAAACTGCTCTAACTATTCCTCTAAAAAAGAAAATCGAGGTGGGACCAAAGGGAAAGGTAGAGATCTTTACTGTTCTGTAGGACTATGCAAAGCATTGCAGTGGGCATTTTGTGAAGCCCATTGGCCCAGCTGCACCAGGAGTTCTGAAGATGCGGTTGTTTTAATGTCTCAAAGAAAGGGGTGTCTCTTGCTTCCTTACCCTCTATGAAGGGTGTTTTGATTGCTTTGCACAGCCTTCTGCTTAAGGCAAAAGGGAGTTCTTCTTAAATACAGTTTTAGAAAGTTTTAATGGAAATAGAAGTGCCAAATCATTAGCTGCTTTTTCTGCTGAACAGGCAAATGAGCAGAGAAATAGTGTGAACAGCAATATCTTTTTTTAACTTTAATGCTGTGAAACCAATAAAAGAGAAACCTCAGAAATATTAAATAAAACAAGCAAATCATTTGTTTCAGCAACTAAATAATATTGAACTATATGTTAGAATTGCAAGCAGACCTAGAGCCTGTAGTACAGTGGACTAAGCAGTTATTAACATCTGCTGCTTGCAATTACTGCAAGTTCAAATCTCACCAGGCTCAAGGTTGACTCAGCCTTCCATCCTTTCAAAGGTAGGTGAAATGAGGACCCAGATTGTGGGGGCAATAAGCTGACTTTGTATAAATATACAAAAGTATGAAGGCTATTGCTTAACGCATTGTAAGCCGCCCTGAGTCTCCGGAGAAAGGCGGCATATAAATTAAAGCAAAAAAAAAAAAAAAATGCGTAGAATTAGATATTTAAAATTATCCTTTCTCAATCTGGTGTCCCTGAATGTGATAGGACTGTAATATCAAGTAGAAAACAAATGACCTTATCAAGAAGTACCACGGAGAAGATCACATACTCTAGCAACACTGGCAGGGCAAGCTACAGCTAGTGCAAATAAACAGAGCTAAAGTGTTAAATTTAATAGATAAACCCAGACTCATTAGCACTAGAAATGTTACTTTAGTTGGGAAATGAAATGTCTGCAGTCACTGAAGCTCAAAGAGGATTAAGGACTCCACAGTTCAATTCTACACATATTCTCTTCTATTAGGACCTGTAATTCCTAGTTAGGACACCAACTTGTGTCATCATCTGAGGTGAAAACAGTCTCCAGAGAAATACTGGAGCTCTATTTTATTGATATAGGCTGTAAGAACAGAATCTTGAAAGCCTGACAGTATTTTTCTTTTCCTCCTCGTTATACCGAAGAGAGTTAAGGCATAGTAATTAATTTTTTCCCCAATATTTTCTTCCTTCCCTAGATTTAATTCATGTTTTGCTAGCTGCTATATTCCTTTTTTCAAAGTCATCTCTGTGGTTCCCTACAACTTGGGGAAAATTGATCAAATGACCCCACCCTCTTTCCAATTCACACAAATGTAATGTAGACAATTAGCATAGTCTATTTTTAATAAATTAGTAAAACACTTGTACTTTTTAAACAGTACATTGGTAAGTAAAAATTGGCAAATGCTGTTTTGAAATATTAAACTATGTATGATTTACTTTACTTAGTTTACATCATACTTAAATTATATTAAATGGCAAACAATCCATTCAACCTATCAACCTATCAGTAACACCTAAAGCAACAGTGACATAACTAGGCTGCATCAAAGACTTAACAATACAGTTTCCAGTTTATTGGTGAGCATTAAAGAGCGTGACTTATCCATCTTTTCCTGTCTCTATCTCCATTTCTAGCATTCAGATTCTATTTGTAGAATTCTGAGGTGATAGAGAATTGTATTTTGTCAAACTATAGATTGACTACTGCACCATTTTTTAATCTTACCCTTTTTATATAATGAATGTGTTGCACATTTTTAAAAAGTAGTACATCAAGAAATATGTTTATTTCTGTGATTAGAACCTTAAAACCAAATAAAAAATACATACCCCGACTATTAAAATGTGGTGTTTTAAACTGCAGTTAGAAAAGATAACAATTTATTCTACTACTATAATTATAATTATGGTAATGATAACAATTTATTCTACTACTATAATTATAATTATGGTAATTACTATTATTTCCACTATAATGTATAAAACAGTGTTTTTCAAATTTTGCAACTTTAAGATATGTGAACTTCAGCTCCCAGAATTCCTCGGCCAGCTGAACACTTCTGATCATTGTCCTTGTTAGGATTGTGGAAAGCTGATATGAACAATATCTCTTAAAGTTGTTCCATCCAAACTGCACTTTTGCTAGATGTAGTTGGTATTACTATTAGCTTTCATTTTTCTAAAAGGATCCTAGTTGTAAAATGATAGTTTGAGACTATTTTCATGGTTTTCCTTAGCAATTTTACTTAGAAGTTTACTTATTTCCAGATAGAACATATTCCAATCACTCCATGCTGTATTGTTTAAGTAGCATAGTATAACATGGGGGTGTAAGGAAATTTCATGATACTAACTAGCCTATACTATCTAAATACAGGGTATACAAAAAGTCACAGACTATTATGTAAATTACATTAAATGTTTAAATTGTTTGCCATTTTCATCTAAACACTCACTTGTTTGACTTCATGACCTTTCAATATTCCTTGGTACAATTACATTTTCTTTGATATTTGCAAATTATGATGTGATGGTCTTCTTTAGATTGTCTGACCCGATGGGGCCTGACTTTAGTTATACCTTGTGTGTATATACATATTTCTTTTTAGAAAGGAAAAAGTAGGTTAAAACATTTTTTTCTTAATGCTTTTCCTCCAAGACAAATTCGTGATACTATAAATTGGATCTTCAGTGAGCCAATGCTTGTTTACTATATCAATATATTTCGAGATGCATTTTGGCCAAATGGGAAACTGGCATCTAGCACAAAGCCTATAAGTGAACAGCAAAGTAAAGAAACAAAACAGAAAGCACAGCAGAAACTACTTGAAAACATTCCAGGTGAGATATTCTGACATTATTTCAAAATTAGAACATTATTCTTTTATTTCAAATTTTTATTAAGATAAACTGTTACGTTTATCAGGATATAAAATATAAAAGAAAATGAAAATAGTGAGAAAATGTGAGAGGAAAAGGGGAAGGGGAAAAGTGTAGGGTAAAAGAGAAAAAGAAAACAAAACATTGACTTCTGAATCCTATGCAGGGGTGAAATCCAGCAGGTTCTGCAGGTTCTGGAAAACCGGTAGCGGAAATTTTGAGCAGTTCAGAGAACCGGTAGTGGAAATTTTGAATAGTTCGGAGAACCAGCAAATACCACCTCTGGCTGGTCCCCAGAGTGGGGAGGGAATGGGAATTTTGCAGTATCCTTCTCCTGCCACGCCCACCAAGCCACGCCCACAGAACCGGAAGTAAAAAAATTTGGATTTCACCACTGATTCTATGAGTGCAGTAGAATAGGATTATAACATTGCAGTCTCAACTTTTTACTTTTACATGCTAGCATATATGTTCTTTGCACAGTACTGGTCAAATTTGATGAATAAACCTGTTTAAGTAAATCTCCTTTGCCATCTAATAGTAATAGCAATAGCACTTAGACTTATATAGAGCCATGGTGGCGCAGTAGTTAGAGTACAGTACTGTAGGCTACTTCTGCTGATTATTGGCTGCCAGCAGTTTGGCAAATTGAATCTCACCAGGCTCAAGGTTGACTTAGCCTTCCATCCTTCCGAGGTTGGTAAAATGAGGACCCAGATTGTTGGAGGCAATATGCTGATTCTGTAAACCGCTTAGAAAGGGCTGTGAAGCACTGTGAAGCGGTATATAAGTCTAAGTGCTATTGCTATTGCTATATACTGCTTCACGGTGCTTCACAGCACTCTCTAGCGATTTAGAGAATCAGCATATTGCTCCCAACAATCTGGGTCCTCATTTTACTGACCTCAGAAGGATGGAAGGCTGAGTCAACCTTGAGCCAATCAGGATCGAACTGCTGATTGTTGGCAGAGTTAGCCTGCAATACTGCATTCTAACAACTGCGCTATAATGGCTTTTCTGTGGTATTGGACTTCAGAGTGAGGAGAAATAATTTAGATGACAGAGTACAGGAACATCTTTCCTTTTATTCTATCATAGTAGTTAGACTTACTATTTTGTTGGCATTGCACCCAGCTTGGATCTTTATGTCATTATACTACTGTGGATATATTCCTATTTCATTATATACTGTATTTTTAATTATATTTCTTCATAAATGGTTGAAAGTATTCAAATCAGTCAAACTTTTTTTTTTAAAAAAATGCTTCTTTCAGACACGCTCCAAAGTCTTGTTGGACAGCAAAATGCTCGCCATGGTGTAATCAAAGTGTTCAATGCACTACAAGAAACCAAGGCCAATAAGCATCTTCTTTATGTGAGTTTAACTCAGACTGTGGGGTTGCTTGTTATTTAAAACTGATCCTTTCTCAGATCTTAGAAGCTAGAACATTTTTTTAAACTTGGAATGGGTGAAATCCACTTAAGAGAATATAAAGTTCACACCTGTTTTCTTCAGTTTCTCGTCCTTCTCTAGCTGGGTAGTAGCTGACACAATGGAAGGAAATCGATTAAATCAAATTAATTATAAAAATAATTTACTAATTCTTGAGATCGCCTCAATCATACTAGTTCTAGTAGTAGACCTAGATGTTTCTGTTGTCAGTTAACACCAATATATGATAACAATTTGACCCTCTACCATGCTTGAACCACCTGGAAAATGGGAAAATGAAAAAGTTGGTTGCAGATCAGGAAACATGCTGGGCTGGGCAATAAAAGCTTTTACCTTATTTGTAATGCTTATACACCCAGCCTTCCTGTAACCTCTAAATTGTCCATTCTGGGGTCCCCAAGATGTCTCTTCAGAAGTAAATTGTGCTTCAGTCCTCCAGTTTATACTGTGATATTTGATGTTCTAATGTCAATTTAGAAGAAAAAAAATACATTTTAATTTTTTTTCTCCTAGGTATTATTGGAAATGCTGCTACTTGAATTGTGTCCTGAATTGCGAATTCATTTAGAGAAGGTTAAAGCAGCTCAGGTTTGAATGTTCAGGTGAATTAGTAAGAAGAATGTCTGTTGGTAATAATAGACATTAAACATTTCCCTCTTTTCCATAGAGGGTTGACTGAAAACTGAAAATTTGTATATTTTTCTTTTTTTTTTTTAGATTTACACAAAGCAAAGAAAAGCAGACTTGAAAAGAACAGATGATAGGGTAGAATGCCAGCAATGTGTAGTTTCTGGCTTTTATTTAACTTGTTATATGAATAAATCTCTTTAAGATACAGATTGAAATGTGAATGTTAATATAAGATATACAAAATATAAAATATTTTAAACATTTACAAAAGGCATTTGGCTTTAGTGATATCTTAATGGATGTTGTACAGTTATTTTTTTCGCTGAGGATACTGACTGTTCCTCTATTTTCTTGTGTATTGATAAGCCTTGTTGTGCAATATATGTAAAGATACTGTGTAAATTTTACTGCTTTTATTTTTACCAAAGATTTTCCATAGTTTGCAGCCTTTGTAAGCAATAAATTATAAAAGTAGAGTGCACTGCTTCATAATTATATCTCTCATTACAGTTTGAAAGTTGGAGTGCTGTTTCAGAGAATTGTGTAGTTGTTTGAACACAACAGACAACCAAAATTTAGTGTTATCTTGAAATACATTGTGAGTGAATCAGCCTTAAGCAGGATATAAATATCTTATCATCCTAATAAATTGAAGTGCAGTTAAATCACTCAGCCCATTTTGATGTTCTCCAGGGTATGTTTTCTGTAAAGTATCTCTTAAAAGGGCTATTACACCCTTATTTAATTTTATGTCAAGGTTGCCAGTTTAGCCATTTAAAGAACAGATAAGAGAGCCATTAAGTTGTTGTTAGAGTAGCAATTTGTATTCTGAATTTAATTTATTAATGTGTTATATTTTAAAAAAATACAGTGTTTTCAGATATGTATGTCTCAAAGACAGTATTACCAATAGGTGTAAAGAAAAGAGCCACAATCCAGAAAACATGAGAAAAGTTGATCTTTTTATATTTGTTTTTTAAAAAATCCTAACGATTCACACATTAAGTAAATTAGCTTGTTCTTTTTAACAGCAATGAACCTTATACTATGATTTTAAATACACAGATGTGTTGCAATGCATATTATGGTAATTACTGATTCAATGCATAAAGACCTGAATTATAATCTACTTTTCTTCTGCAATGTATTATCTATATATCACCATTGGTAACCTGTGTCTATCAGGAATTTCAGGGCTTACTGATTCCAAGTAATTATTCAAATGGTCTAATAGTAGAGATTGATTTAACTATATGCAAAAAAAAATTACTAAATAATTTTTCAGCAATTATGGAAGAATGTTTTAGGAAGTCAGGGCTTTTAAAGGATGTTTTAAATTTCTTTTTTAAATTAGTTATACATGGGTACACTGCTAATTTAGTATTGTCGGTGTTCTTTCTAATGTGCAATGAAATGTTTTTATATATATTGGGCAAACTTTTTTCATACATTTTATAGTAATCAAAAATAATTACTGTGACATAAGCCTACTAAATCAGTATATAACTTGTTAAAACTATATTATCTTAGGCAGTATAGCTAAGAAGTCTATATTTCTTCAAGATAACTGAAGAATTCCTAGCACTTTGATATTCATAAACTGAAAGCACTCTGATGTGACAAATACTCAAGGTTTTCCTGAGTTTTTTGGAATCATTTTTTTAAACCTAGAAGACAGAATCCATATAAAAGCTGTGTAAAGCTATGTAATAGAGTGGCTCCATTTTCCTTTTGTTTGCGTCCAACCTGACAGTGCATCATAAATAAATAATAGGTTTTCTGTATTTCTTCTGTCATTTTCTTCAGTATCTGAAGATGCCATGTGCAGGATTACCTATAGTGATTTCTATTCTTTATAAGAAGCTGGTTTAAGTTAATGAATACTTCCTTTGTTTTCTTTGAAGTGTGTTTATGCTTTCTCTTTATCCCTTATCTCATTCTCTATAGAAATGATGTTGTTTGAAATCAGTTTTGAGAAACCCAAGAGAATTGCATTTTCTAAACCTCATGATTGCATTCTCTAAACCTCCTGGTTATGGCAGAATTTATCCTTAAACTTTCTTCACTATAACTACAAAGGATCATAAGAAATATTATGTAAGGCAGAGTATTGATATAGCACACCGCCTTAACCAAGGATAGCTGATTGCAAATGCCTTCAGAAATGTACTCAATGATCATCGGTCAACTTTTATTATATTAACAGAATTAAAGAATTACTTTACAAAGTAATAGTATAACTTTACTGAAGGAAATTTATATGCATTACTCTGAATGAAGAATAAGGGAGACAAAAGTTTGTTCACATTAATCAGAACCTGAAAGAAACGTTTGCTTAGATTCAGCGAAATAATATTCTAAATTCTCCCATGATTTGCAGTCAGCTCAAGATCAGCAGCTAAAGCAGGATCCAATCGACATGCCTTTAAAAACAGACAAAAATATATTCTAAAAAATAAGATTGATCTTGTGTGTCTTCTACAAGCTCACTGTGCTAATAGATATTGTTTTCTAAGCTTCCTTGGGTTAAATCATTAAACTAAAAATACACTTTTGATCTCCTTAATCTCCTATTTCCTTTTTTTTAAAATCTCTCAAGATAAATTGATATGGCAAGGTAGCTTTCCCATATGGAACATCTATCATGGAAAAAGTTAAACTGAACTCTTTAATTGCCAGATGTTTAGACTGGATTTGGCATTTTTGTCCATTTATCAACTTCTTCACAGGAACCTAGGATAGGCACAATATTTAATAACAATATTAAAAGCATCATTATTACTATTTTTAGATTATAAATCCACTGCATTATTGCTGTAGTTAAAATGAAGACTGGAAATTGGTTATTTTATTTGATATTTGTAAAAGAAAAATAAGATTAGTTATAGAGGATGGTCACATTTATTCCCCAGAAAATGTCCAATTTCAGTCAGAAGGTACTTAATTTTTTAAAAATTGAAACACAAACAAGGAGCTGAGTCAAGAATACTACTAAATCATAGCTTGACCTAGGTTGGCACATTCCCCCCATATAATCTTCCAAGAAATTCAAATGTTCCCGCTTCATTTTTGAGTA
Source organism: Pantherophis guttatus (assembly GCF_059756535.1). NCBI lineage: Eukaryota > Metazoa > Chordata > Lepidosauria > Squamata > Colubridae > Pantherophis > Pantherophis guttatus. The sequence goes on along the minus strand of NC_142070.1, from coordinate 44,428,607 downwards.
TTTGCAGCTTGCCATGTGATCTGAGCTTGGAGAAAAAGTCAGTGATGTTAACTATAGTTACTAGAAACAAGCCAGCTTCAAGCCATAGCTCATAAAACTATTTTATTCCCAATAATTTTAAAATTAACAAGTGAAACCTCCATAAACTTCAATTAATCTAAAAATGGAAGTGGACAAGGCAGGGAGTATATGAACCTGAGAATATGGTAGACTTATTCAGAAACTGGTATTCCCCATGCTTCAATAGTGCTGGCTGTAGAGTATACATGCCTTTGATAACCACATGAATAGTAACAGTATTTATTTAGAATTTGCATGATTATGTCTATATCATATATCTTGAAGTAGGTTTTGAAATCTTCCACATCAAGTGCAGTAAACAACAAATGGGGCACAAACCTGCCTCAAGTAAGTCAATTTTTATTCTTTTCAGATATGTTATAAACAGTTTAATTTTCATGTATAATTCTGTTTCATGTATCACAGATAAGCCTAACAATAAACTTAAGGAAGTAAACTCGCGTCCAATTAAAAAGATAGAGCCACCCCCCTCTTACCTTAGAATAATATTTTTTAGCTGCTGGTAAATCTTGTTGGATTCCTCGGCCAAGCTGGAGACATCTGGCCAAGTAGAAAGAAGCCATTGCAAGTCCTCTGCTTATGTAAAAAGGAAGACAATCTGTTTCCTCTGCTATCTTTTCAACATTGTCATTTTCTGTTACTCTATTTGGAAATGCACCATAAGGTAAAAAATTAGTAATTTCAGAACATGAAAGTATAATTCAAATAATTACTTAAGAATATTTCTGCCAAAGTCTAGACTTTTTGTATAAAAGTCTAATAGGGTTATACAAAAATATGCCATAGTTTATAAACCCTAAATTCATGTACAGGTAGTCCTCGACTTATGGCGGCAATTGGTCTGGAATTGCTGTCATTAAGTGATGCGTCTGTAAAGCACAACCATGTTGCCTAGTGATAGCAATCCCTATAGTCCCAGTTGCAGTCATTAATTGAATTTCACAGTTGTTAGGTGAAGCAACTTCCTGCTTTCCACACCCAAGCTCAATGGGGAACTCAGCAGGAAGTTGCAAATTCCAGACAGGAATGTGGCTGCTTCCAGGTGGGGGATAAAGTGAGGGATTTGTGGGGATACAGGGAAGGGATAGAGGGTTCATGAGAAGCACAGGTTGGGGAGGGTGTGTAAAGGTACAAGAGAAGCAAAGCAAGGTCAGAGAAAGGGTGAGCAAAGGACTCTGCATTGGTCAGAGACAGTTTGAGGGTGCAAGAGAGGTATTGCATGGGTTGGGGCGGGGAAATGCACGGGAGACAGCACAGGTCAAGGAGGGTGTACAAGGGTGAGAGGGAAGCACAGTAAAGGTGGGGGGAAAGTGCAAGTGGCCTGTGTGGTGCAAGTGCAGGGGGGCTGGGGAGAGTGCGCAGGTGGGAGAGATTTACCCAGCAATTTGCAGTCTTCCCTGCTGGGGAATTGTGTTAGGATTCCCCATTGACTTGGGACTGAAGAATAAAAAAGTTGGGGAAAAGACATCTTTGTTTTTATAAATGATATTCATACCAAGATTATTGGCAATATCTATAATACATAAATAGTTTGTGAACATAACAGAACTTGCTGAAATGGTCAAATTAATATGTTTTATTAGGGAAAAAAAATAACTACAGTACATTTGTTATTTTGTTCTATTTACATTCTTCTCATTTTCTTTTTATTATTGTAAACTGCCTAGAGTAGCCCCACTGGGAGATAGGTGGCAAATAAATTGGATGGATGGATGGATGGATGGATGGATGGAGCCAGCCAGGCAGCCAGCCCCTTGAATTGAACCTGGAAGCAAACTGGCAGCCAATGCAGCTTGTGGAGCAGACTTGTAACATGTTCTAGAAGCACACATAACTGCCTGCACCACTGCATTTAATATCATCTGAAGCTTCTGAATACTGCTATAGGGTGGTCCCTCGTAGAACGACTTGTGATCTATGATTTTGACAAGTAGGATACATTGTAGAAAGAAGAGAGTCACAAGGTAACTTAGAGAAAGGTAAATATACAATTGTACTGTACTTGCAACTACTGTAACAAGCAGAAGCCACTTTATCTTTTTTATCTTTTTCTATTTTTTCCTTTTCACACTTCAGAATTTTCTTAATTCTTAATTCTTAATTTTTCCTTCTTACTTTATTTTAGATTGTATTAATTTTTCTTTTTCTTTTGAAAACTTTCAATGACATTAACATTAAAAAGAAAGCACAGAAGTTGCAAATGATGATCACGTGATCACAGATAATCAGTAATAAGTTGTCAAGCACCCAGACTGATCATGTGACTATGGAGGTGTTCAGATGGCAGGATCTTCAAGAACTGATTATAACCACCATTCATTCAGCACCATTGTAACTGAACAAATAGTCATAAGGTCAAAGACTGCCTGTACTTAAAAGTTTTTATACAGTTATAAACTATATTCAAAATTAATGTAGTGTACAAGCATAGCGATTACTAATTGCTCATAGATATGAAAAGCTCATATAAAAAATATTTGTGCCTTTAAAAGCCATATAATGCATTCTTTTTAAATAATATACATATCACATAGCATCTGAAATACATATGCTGATCTCTTGCCAATTAGGTGCAAATTTTCAGTTGTCTACCCACATAAATACTGGTGAATTTGACATACTTCCTTTTTCCCAATTAGCTTCCCTTTAAAGAACAAACTAAAATGAATTCACCTTTTGGCAAACTCGGCCGCTTTTATAAAACATTTTCTTTTGTAATAATACTCCACCAAATGGCCTTTAGCATAGACATTTCCTCGATCTGATGCCTGATTGAGGCACTCCAAAGCAGCCTTCAAATTGTGACGTATGCCATGTCCGTGAAGATACATAATCCCAAGGATGCCTTGAGATTCCAAGCTTCCATTCCCACAAGCTTCTGAGTGCCAAAAGAACGCCTGCAGAAAAACAACTTTCCAAAAATCATTTGGGCGGGAAGAAGAAAAGGATTTTTGCTATATTCAAAGCTATGTGGACTGAGCCAAGGATTATGCTTTGGGTTTAATAACTGCCTCTGTAGCTACTCAGAAATATGAAGATTGTCAATCTTCAAAATGGCAGTGATACTGTATATGTAGCTGACATTCTTAGCAGTTGCCTGTGCATTTCATTATTCTGAAAAAATGAGATACCATAATTTGCAATTTAAAATAAAGGTAATGTTCTTTATACACATAATTCTATTTTCAGGCTGCCAGATATTTTGCTTAGGTTTTAAAACAACAGTGAAATATATTACTTTTTTTTTTAGCCAATAGAAAGAGAAGAGAAATCACTGAAGAATGTTGTTTGAGCCTTTGACCCAAAATCATCCAGTGATATTCTGTGGCTGATGGTAGACTAAACCCTGGGTTTCCCCAGTTCTGGTCCAACTCCTTAATCACTATACCACTTTGGGTCTCTGTAGTTCTCTTCATCTTGCTGCCTCTTTTTTTACCATTTCCAAATGGAAAGAGACTCCATTTGGCCAGTTGAATGCAGGGCTTGGAATAAAACTACACCAAAGAAGAAGGTACCTTTTTAAGATCCTTAGCATGTGCTGAATACAACATTCCAAGTGTACTCTGAGCCTTTACACTTGCTTTTGGGTTTCCATGATCTGCAGCAATAAGCCATAATCTAGAAACAATAGTAAGAGTGATGTGATTAGATTATTCCTTTTTTCATTCATAGCCATGTGGAAGTTTCTCAGATGTTGTGAAATTTACAGTTTTTCTAAAACCATCAAACTAACCAAGCAATCCCACCCAGCATAACCAATGCTAAAGCATTTTGGGTATTGTAGTTCAACATCATTGGGAAGACCACAAGTCTCTTATCCATGCATTGGCATCAAATTGGAAACTTGGCCTTTACAAAAAAAGGGGTTTCAGAACAGGATTTTTTATTGTGAAATTATTCAGTGTCAATCATAAAGCTTAGAGGGAGTTCTAGGCAACTTCCATTTCTAAACTTCCAATATTTTCCTACAATTTCTGTTATTTCTCCTTTCAGCTGAAAATCTATTCAGGAGGGAAATAAATAACAGCCGTGAACTTATTTTAATTGTTAACACAAAGAGTTCTCCATCTAGAAGCACCCAAAGATGTTGTCTCAAAATGGGGACCTTTATGTTGAAATCATGGCTCAGACTATATTATTATAGTTTGCTCCAAAATTGTCAGGCTAATATGCCCATACATGGATGCATTATAAAGAAAGGTTACCTTTCAGCTTCTTCTTCAGAAAATTGAGTCCCATGTCCTTCATAGTAAGCTCGGCCAAGGTTGTATGCAGCAGCAAATTTTAAATGTTGTGCTTTAGGGGAGTCAGAATTGAGAATCTTCTTCATATATTCAACTCCTTTCTTCTACAAGTGAACCAAAGCAAAGAATAAGTGATCCTGTCAAGACATGAATCACTTGTGAACAAGCAGCCCACTTGCATGTCAGACCAAGTCATGAAAGGGTCTGCTGTTTGAGATGAAATGTTACAACATTTAATTGATGGAGATATGATGCCAACAGCAATTTCTATTGAGATGAAACCCAGAGGTGTGCCTAGCTGAGATACTTCGTGATTTGCAACTTAACATTAAAGTAGAACATATTTATTTATTTATTTTTATTTATTTATTTGTTTAAATTTCTATACCGCCCTTCTCCAATGTAGGACTCAGGGCGGTGAACAGCCAAAGTAAAAACAAGACATACATACAAAACATACAAAATCTAAAAACTGTTTAAAATAATTAAATAATTTTGGCCGTAATTAAAACATTCCAATTTAAAATCCGTTTAAAATTTGACTCAAGCCAGCCCAGCTAGTTGAAATAAATGGGTTTTTAGGGCCCGAGGAAAAATCCGGAGGTCTGTTATTGTACGTAGCTCTGGGGGGAGGTTGTTCCAGAGGGCGGGCGCCGCCACAGAGAAGGCTCTCCCCCTGGGGGTCGCCAGCTGACATTGTCTGGCGGACGGCACCCTGAGGAGGCCCACTCTGTGGGAGCGTACTGGCCGGTGGGAGGCTATTGGTGGCAGAAGGCGGTCTCGTAAGTACCCCGGCCCTAAGCCATGGAGCGCTTTAAAGTTGGTCACCAACACCTTGAAGCGCACCCGGAAGACCACCGGGAGCCAGTGCAGCTTGCGCAGGAGAGGTGTCACGTGGGAGCGCCTCGTCGCCCCCAAAATCCCCCGCGCGGCCGCGTTCTGGACCAGCTGGAGCCTCCGGGTGCACCCCAGGGGGAGCCCCATGTAGAGAGCGTTGCAGTAGTCCAGGCGGGAAGTGACGAGTGCCTGAGTGACTGTGCGTAGGGAGTCCCGATCTAGAAAGGGGCGCAACTGGCGTATCAGGCGGACCTGATAAAAAGCCCCCCTGGCCACGGCCGCCAAATGATCTAACGACAGCCGTGCGTCCAGGAGGACGCCCAAGTTACGAGCCCTCTCCGTGGGGGCGAGTGATTCGCCCCCAATAGCCAGCGATGGCGTCAGCTGGCTATATCGGGACGCCAGAAGCCACAGCCACTCGGTCTTGGAGGGGTTGAGTTGGAGCCTGTTTCTCCCCATCCAGGCCCGCACGGCCTCCAGGCACTGGGACATCACTTTAAGGGCATCATTGGGGTGGCCTGGGGTGGAGATGTACAGCTGGGTGTCAACAGCGTACTGGTGGTATCTCACCCCAAAGCCACGGATGATCTCACCCAGCGGCTTTACATAAATGTTGAACAGAAGGGGCGAAAGGATCGACCCTTGTGGCACCCCACAAGCAAGGTGCCTCGGGGTCGACCGCTGCCCCCCTGTCAACACAGATTGCGACCGGTCAGAGAGGTAGGAGGAGAACCACCGCAAAACGGTGCCTCCCACCCCCAACCCCGCCAACCGGTGCAACATGATACCATGGTCGATGGTATCAAAAGCCGCTGAGAGGTCTAACAGGACCAGGATAGAGGAGCAACCCCTATCCCGGGCCCTCCAGAGATCATCCACCAATGCGACCAATGCCATTTCCGTGCTGTGCCCAGGCCGGAAGCCGGACTGGAGCGGGTCTAGATAGACAGCTTCATCCAGGTACCGGGGAAGCTGTTGCGCCACCACACTCTCAACAACCTTCGCAATGAAGCGAAGGTTGGAGACTGGACGATAGTTAGCCAAAACAGCCGGATCCAGAGAAGGCTTCTTGAGGAGGGGCCTCACCACCGCTTCTTTCAAAGCGGCCGGCAGGACCCCCTCACTCAAAGAAGCGTTAACAATCTTCTGGAGCCAGCCTCGTGTCACCTCCCGGGAAGCCAGTACCAACCAGGAGGGACACGGGTCCAATAAACATGTGGTCGCGTTCAGCCGTCCCAGGACCCTGTCCATGTCCTCGGGAGCCACAGGATCAAACTCCCCCCAGATAACACTCTCAAGACCTGCCTCAGTCATCCCGTCTGGACATACCCAGTCAGAGGCCAGCCCTTCCCGAATCTGAGCGATTTTGTCATACAGATACTGCACAAAATCCTCAGCTCGACCCTGCAAGGGGTCATCCCGCACTTCCAGATGGAGGAGGGAGCGGGTCACCCTAAACAGGGCGGCCGGGCGATTATCTGATGACGCGATAAGAGCGGCAAAATAGCTAGTTTTCGCCGCTTTTATCGCCACTAGGTAGGTCTTAATATGAGACCTCACCAGTGTTCGGTCAGGTTCGGAGCGGCTGGTCCTCCAACTACTCTCCAGGCGTCTTTTCCGGCGCTTCATCTCCCTAAGCTCCTCGGAAAACCAAGGAGCTAGGTGAGTTCGGTGCCGGGTCAGAGGCCGCAAAGGCACGACTCGGTCCAAGGCCCCGGCAGCCGCACTATCCCAGGCGGCCACCAGGTCTTCAGCCGAGTCATGAGCCAGAATCTCAGGAAATGGCCCAAGCTCCATCTGGAACCTATCAGGGTCCATCAGGCGCCTGGGGCGGAACCACCTGGTGTCAGAGTTTGATTCTGACCGGCTCAAGGTTGACTCAGCCTTCCATCTTTCTGAGATTGGTAAAATTGGTAAAATAAAAACCCAGATTGTTGGGGGCAATATGCTGACTCTGTAAATTGCTTAGAGAGGGCTGTAAAGCACAGTGAAGAGGTATAAAAGTCTAAGTGAAATTGCTATTTCAGTAGAATCTTCAGGAACAACGATTGAAATTCGAAGCAAAAAATCTTGTATAAATGAACTCTTTTATAAAAAGGACTTTTCAATTCAGAAAATCATAATGAAGGTTTGGCTCTGAAAATTAAGCTACTGCTACCCTAACAAAATACATCTTAAGCCAGCTGGGGAAAGCTTTCCATATTAATAGCAATCTCAAATCTGCCCTCTGCCATTCCTGACTTTGAATTTACAGAAACCTTGGCTGATTCACCTTAAGCCTTGTGGCCTATAGATTTGGAGACAGTTGCCTCTGATAGGTTTTCATAAACCACTTGTTTGGACATTCATTTAAACTGATAGGTGCCTACAGGGATCCAAATATATTTAGTCATCATTTCTAGCATGAAGTTGCAGAGAACTAGATCTTTGTTACCTAGAATGTTTACTTTCTTTACTGCACGAAAAATTGTGTGGAAATCCCTTTTTGGCCTCACTACTTTTGAAAGCAATGATTTCCAGGGGGTAGTCATGAAAGTGACATCATAGTGTCAGAACACAACCTAGCCCCTTTTTTACATGTATCATGAGACTACAAAGATGGCCAAATGTCTTGTGGGATGCATGACTTTCATCACTTTCATCACTGACAAGCAGCTAGCTCCTGCAGACAGCTATGATTCAAGTCATGCTCTCTCAAACCTAACCCATATACTTCTACAAAAAAACCGCATGTTACAGTATGCCACAGGTCTACATTGACGTAAATTCAATTGTACACTCTAGTGTACACTCTAAAACAAATAATCATTTGAATAGACAGTTTTTCCAACTGTAACAAAGCATGATGTTTTGGATTCCATATCATGAACTTAACTTTACAGCCATGTTTATGGCAGGTCGTTGTATGTAAGTTTTTAATTTAACCTTCACTACAATTTAAGAGAAGTCTATTCAATAATAAAAATGACAAGGAAGACATATAGTTCAGCTGAAGTTATGTATTTCTTGAGAAAGAAAAACACGTCCATTGAGTTTACATTATTAAAAACAATTGACTGCTTAGTGGAGTAAATTGACAACTGTATAATCTTATTATGTTTATTAAACAAAAATACATTTGAAAAAGAGGTAATGTGAGGATCCATAGATGAACACAGCTTAGTCCCTGAAGAGAAGAGAATAACAGAGTTGGAAGGGACCTTGGAGGTCTTAAGGGTCCAATCACCTCCTCAAGCAGGAGACCCTTTACCATTTCAGACAGATGACTGTCCAGTCTCTTCTTAAAAGCCTCCAGTGATGGAGCACCACAACTTCTGCTTGATTGTTCTCACTGTCAGGAAATTTCTCCTTAGTTCTAGGTTGGATCTCTCTTCGGTTAGCTTCCATCTGTTGTTTCTTGTCTTGCTTTTGGGTGCTTTGGAAAATAAGTTGACTCCCCTTCTTTGTGGCAGCCCTTCAAATATTGGAACACTGCTATTGTGTCACTCCTGATCCTTCTTTTCATTAAACTAGCCATACCCAATTCCTGCAACAGTTCATCATATGTTTTAGTCTCCAGGCCCCTTATCATTTTTGTTGCTCTTCTCTTCATTTTATCCAAAATCTCAAAAACTTTTTTATAATGTGATAACCAAAACTGGATGCAGTATTCCAGGTGAGATCTTACTAAAGCCTTGTAAAGTGGTGCTAGTACTTAGTGCCAGCTTAGTGCCATCTGCAAATTTGATGAGTTCCCCTTCTATTCCTTCATCTAACTAATTTTTGAAGATATGGAAAGTATTGGGCATAAAATGGAACCTTGGGATACCCCACGTTGAATGTGATTTTCAGACAATTACAAATCCTTCTTGTGGTGATGCTGTCTGTCCCACATTTTTCTAGTTTACCAAGAAGTAGATTGTGGCCTACTTTGTCACATGCCTTACTGAAACTCCAAGTATACTATGTTCATTGCATTTCGCTAGTCCACTAATTTTGTCACTTTGTCAAAGAAATAAGATTTGTTTGGCATGATCTGCAGAAGATTCCCACAGTCACTGTAGTTGTGTATTTTGCATATAGGCAATTCAATATCTTGTAGACTTGTACCTACCTTCCATGTTCTATGTAAAGTGAAGACAAACCTTTAGGATTTCCACCACTGCATTTTTGTGTTTCCTATACTTGTGTAATTAAGAAATGCCTGTGTTCATAAGGACTCTGAGAAACATACATGCAAATAAATGCCGAATCTCAATACAGAACTTCATATATTGAATCATGGAATTAAAAGATTTACACAGTTTCATTCCCTTTGCATTTTTCTTGTTCAGAATTTGTGCTACTATTGAATAATAAACTTTTGTATATTATTTATTTATGAACATTAATGAATATCTACTTTCTAGTTGGAACTTACAGAATTTGGAGGAGTTCCCAATCCATCGTAGTACATTACACCCAACTGATACATGGACTGAAAATCCGTGTTTTGTTCAAAATGCAATAATGCATCTTCATACCGTTTCTGTACTAGGCATATAGAAAATAAAATATTTAGGATTAAATCAGCTAGTAAATCTTACAGGCTGCTGAATCTTTCAGAATATCATTCCTATCTAGATACTATATTCTTAATTTAAAATAATTAAAAGGGTGACTAAGCATCTTAAAATTTGAAATTAAGTGCATCAAGGATAGTAGTACTTCATCAAATTCAAACAATAGTAAGACCTGAAATGATAGGTAAGTATGTGCAGAAGAAAATGCTTATAAGAGATATTTATACTTGACTCCTTAGATCCTCAGAACATAAAAGCTTAACAGGAAATAGTTCCTGGATGGAAACCTTGCAAAAGAGCAAATTGCTTGGATCCAAATTCTTGGATCTGCTTTTGCAATAAGATAAGTGCATATTTCTCCACTGAAGAAGACATTCTATAAGCTATGTTGTAGAAAGTATGCTTCTACATACTTTCTGAGTGCTAGGGAACATTAGTAGGAGATTGTTATTACACCCAAGCATCCAATTACCTTGGCCACTATGAATAGCACAGACTAATTAGACCATTGTTTTCATTCTATATGGTTCTTATGAAATGAATAACAGCATCCTTGTGGGCACATTTGTTGAATAGATCATTGGCTTTTCTATGTAAAAAAGGGGACATTGTGCAAACCCTTCTTTATTAGTGAACCTGGATTCCTATTGTCAATCAAACTGGAATCCTTGCAGCACCCAACAACCCAAGTAAGCATGACAAATGGTGGGGAATACTTTTGGAACTAAAATTTTAGTAATATAAGTGAATGCCACAGGCCGTCTACTCCTGGATTAGAATATGGATGCATAAACTAAGACCACACATCAGTATTTGCAACCCTTATTTATTGAGTAAGACATACAGGCCTGATTCACTTATTTTTCTAAATCAAATTCAGGAATGTGTGAACCAAGCCAGTAGGGTACCTTTCTTTATTCTTAATTACACTAAAATCAACTATTTTCTCACACTTGAAGCTATTCTACTGTGTTGGAAATATCAAACTCCCCAGCTAGTAAGACCAGTGAAGTTGGAAATTATAAATGCTACCCTTTCTGGAAAGCACCAAATTGGGGAAATGAGTTCTAAAATACTGGCATCTGAAATTGTCCTTAATCCTTGCTTTTGATGCCATGTCCCTCCAGCATTCTTTACATTCTTTTAGAAGTTGTAGAATTTCACCTCTTCAAAATAAAGTTGCCCTTTGAGAAAATATGCCAGTGGCTCTCCATCTTTGATTCGCTTTTCCAGAAGTTGTTCAGCCTTTACAAACAGAAAATTATGATCGGAAGCCCCTATTTAAAAACAGAGACACAGCTGTGGTTGTTTATGAGATAATCAGTATATAAAACAGATGTGGGGAAGCTTTTTGGACCAAAAGATTCATTTTTTCTTAATGGCCATTTGTTGAAGCTGCATGTTAGTTATATATGGGATGGAAATTAAACTCATTTATGATAAGGGATGAATGAACAGAAGAAGTAGCATGAAGAGGATATAAGGAGTTGGATTCAGAGGCCTGGTGACTTGATTAAACTGGCAAGCAGACAGAGCTGTATTATATAAAGCCATGTTAAAAACTCAGTTCTCATCTCAGTTCTCTTTATTTTTTCCTTCAAGTCTGCTTTTTTAAAGATCCTGTAGGTAAAGAAAATGGCCCCAATCCAAAGATAATTGAGCACAACATGTAACTATGCAGATGGTTACTTAGTTTTGAAAATATTGGTCATATTGTGGAAGAAAAGGGGCACATTTCCCCTCTCCTTACTCTGCAGCTCGAAGCTGACTGCATTGCCTGTCAGGAAATATGCATGAAAATGCAGTCCATCATTCATTGTGCTATGTGGATACCATATTTGTAGGTGGAATACTTCAAGAGGAATCTTACACACAAAGCTTGGATTTTTGGCTGTACTGGTGTGCCTAAACTTTAACATTATTTGAATGTAAACTTGACACTGAAATGAAACAAAATGGAAAAAAAAAACTAAATGAAATGCAAGCAGGAGTCATTGATCACATCAACAGTTATTACTTGTATGTCAAAATAAAAAAAAACAGATAGAGCAACACTCTATCAAATGTGTTCCCCACTCACATAACTGTCCCTCCATTTGTTCAAGGAAAATGTTACATAATAAACTGCAATACCATAAAGGGAAAGTGATGTATACAGGTAGTCCTTGACTTACAACCACAATTGAGCCCAAACTTTCTGTTGTTAAGTGAGACATTTTTAAAGTGAATTTTGCTCCATTTTACGACCTTTCTTAGCTCAGTTGTTAAGTGAATCACTGCAGTTGATAAGTTAGTAACCCGGTTAAGTGAATCTGGCTTCCCCATTGCCTGGGGAAGGTCACAAAAAGGGATCACATGATCTTGGAACACTGTGACTATCATAAATATGAACCAGTTGCCAAGCATCTGAATTTTGATCACATTGATCATCGGGATGCTGCAAAGGTCAACTCTGAAAAATGGTCATAAGTCACTTTTTTTGGTCCTGTTGTAACTTTGAACGGTCACTAAATGAATTGCTGTATTTCTTTATTTTCTAAACAAATTCAATGAAATATATTTCCCCAACAAAGGGTCAATGCTTTGCTGAGAAGCACTGCGGTGCTATTGATATGTCTGACCCTACAGAGTTATGCATACAGTAGAAGAGACAAGAAAGATGTAGAGTGGTTTACACTGAGAACTACATCAAAAGGCTCAAATCTGCCATGGTTTTATAGTCTCGTTTAGCTGTTTAATTAAACAAGATAAAATTAAACATTTTATCCCATGTATAATAATTAGCCAGAATTTTCTGAATAGTGTTTTTGTTCTGGCTGCAAGTAATAGAGAAGACGGAGAAAAAAAGCATGATTCCCTGGAAGATTAGCTCATTTATAGTGGGCAGCAGCATAAGCCCTCTCCTTTTCATGAGAAAAAGAACTGCCATTTTAAAGAAGAGAACCTGTGACACTTTGCAAAAAGCTCTCTTCCTTTTCTTGGCAGAAGTTCAGGCTGTTTATTAGAGCTCTTGTAATCTTGTTTTTCAGAAAACGAGTGACTTCTTATAATTAAAGTACTATGAAAGTATCCCTTCAGCTTATCCCATGATAAAAAAATAACTGAAAGCTAGAAAGTGTATTTTTTGTTACCTTGATTGGATAGCCATTGTAAACTATCCAATTCACTGGTGGACTCCCTTAAAATGCACCGGAGAACAGTCTCAGTACTATGTTCACGAGGCAGAGGTTCACGGGTTGGCTTCATTTTTCTCTTTTATATTATTCCTGTTTTAATAAAAACTGAGAAACATACTCAAACCTTGAGAAATAGTTACTTGCTTCGCCTTTAATCCCCTTTCCTTAGGATACTAGCCCTTCCCCCTCCCCCAAAGGGTTGCTTCTTACACTGATTTCTAATTATTTCCCATTGACTTCATTGGGTCAGCATATTTACCGTATTTTCCGGCGTATAAGACGACTGGGCGTATAAGACGACCCCCTACTTTTCCTGTTAAAATATAGGGTTTGGGCTATACTCGCCGTATAAGACTACCCCTCTTCCAACGCACACCAAATAAAAATTAAAATACATCAGATTTGATTTCAATATGGTAATTTTAATTCAAATGCTTATGCCTTTCCAAGAATCTAGTACACCAGGATACAGTGGCCTTAAATCTGTTGCTGTGATCTGGGTTAGATTTGGCCCACTGAAGTGCAAACAAACGTATTTTATTTCGTGTCACTACATAACCGTTTTGGCGATGCTCATTCACCATGTCTGCTACATGTTTTTCGAGTTCTGGCCAATGTGGGGTGCCTCTTCTTAATGCACACTTACCCCTTGGCATACTCTTTAACGCTTTTACATTTGCTTTCCAGTCCCGAACCATCTTTTCTGTTACTCCATATTGTCTTGCAGCAGCACAGTTATTATGTTCCATGGCAAAGTTTACAACTTTAAGTTTAAAACTGGCTTCATATTTCTTTCTTCTTGCTGGTGGAGCCATGATGGGGTCTTGACTGTTATATTTGTATACTATACTGTATGTACTGTTGCTGTACTGTATGTATTGTTGCTGTACTGTAGAGAAAGGTAATGGGCTACGCTAGGTGTAGTGGCAAGAGGGCTATTTTGTACCAGGTTTTTTTCCTTCACCCATGCAGCCTTGTCGAGATCCGCACAGCTTCATGAATCTGAGTTGCTGGCACTGACTGATGACATTGACAGAAAGCTGTGCCAATCTAGTCAAGGCTGCATGCTGCTGAATGCTGGAACCAGCATGGCTGCTGAGCGGAGCTTCTCCCAGGCATCTAGGGGGGTATTACCGACGCTCTGACTTCCCCAGCTGACCCCCACTGATGGCGAGGTCCACCGGTCTGGGGAAGTCAGAGCGTCGGTAATATCTCCCTGGATGCCTGGGGGAAGCTCCGCGCAGCAACCAGCTGGTTCCAGCATTCCAAGGAGGTCCACGGTGAAAGCGGCGCCGTGGTCGACCTGGGCCAGCACCTTGCACACCTGGCTCTGCGTCTCCATTATGAGAAGCTCCATGCGACTTCGCATGTCTCTGCCCCAGTCGCGCAGCTCTCGCAATCCGCTCACCGGAGGAGCCATGAAGTGCTCGCACCGCCTTGCCAGATCTTCCTCATCCTCCTTTCCCCATGGCTTTTCCGGTTGTAATTGCTGCTGCTGCTGCCGCCGAGGCTGCTCCTTCATCTCCGCCCGCCGCACCAGACCCAGCCCGGCCAGCACCGCCGTGGCTTCCGCAGTCCAAGCGGATCGGCACCCGGGCTCGCAGGCGAAGGGTGGGAGTGCGCAGCGCACTTTCCTGGCTTGGCGCCAATCCGGACGGCTGCAGTAATGGTGAGAGTGGGCAACCTCGGGAGAGCCATTTCGGGACTCCGTTTTGCACGTGTAGCGGATCCCAGTTACCAAGAAACCCGGAGAAGAGGCACAAGGGGGGTTTATCAAAAAGGAGCTTTAAAAGAGGTCTCGATACAGAGGACGCGGCGAGCATGGACACCGTCCACACAAACAGGCACCAAAGTCTCATTGCGGCAACGTTAAGCCACGACTTTACACGCCTCCTAGTTTTAGGCTGCTTGTTCCAATGCCTTCGCGATAAGCCGGCAGAATCAAAACTCTTTTTTTCTTTCTTTCCCCCCCCCCTCTCTCTCTCTCTTTCTCTCGGCGGCTTTGAACCCGTGGAATTGGGGTGGGGGGAGAGAGGGGGAATGTTATCAGCAACAAACAACAACAAAAAGTGTGTGTTTGTGGAGAGGGGAGGTAGTGGTAAAGGCGGCAGACCGGTTTTTTTTTCCCCAAGCCGATCTCTTTCGCGGCGTATCCAGCCCGACCCCATTCAGAAGAAAGGCTGCAGCCAGAAAGAAACGGGGGGGAAAGACATCTGCACCTTTTGTTACATACACACACACGAAACCCACAGTTTTCTGGCCTCTCGCACAGATCTGTTGTGGGGTGGGGTGGGTGGGAGCCACATAATTCCGGGAGGCAAAAAGGGGCGCAGGGATATTTCCAGAAATGAGCGAAATAATGCAATCCACGCAGCGACGCCGATATTCTCCCATTCAGATTCTACCTCTGGCTGAGAGAAAACTGCCTTGAAAGTTTCTCTGCCCCCCCCACCCTTTAAACCCAAGACCCTGCCTCGTTTGCAGACTAGAGCACTTCTTTCCCCCGCCCAATTAGCCCAGGTTAAAATCTTAAAAGCTCGGGCGCCCCTCAAGCCACTTCTCCTGACATCGGGATGAACGAGAAAGCCGTTTTAGCTTCACCTATTCTTCCACACACACCCCTCCACCCCGGAAGGTAATTTAGCACTGCTCCTTCTTTCCCCATGGCTTTTCTGGTTGTAATTGTTGCTGCTGCTGCCACCGAGGCTGCTCCTTCATCTCCACCTGCCGCACCAGACCCAGCCCGGCCAGCACCGCTGTGGCTCCCGCAGTCCAAGCGGATCGGCACCCGGGCTCGCAGGCGAAGGGTGGGAGTGCACAGCGCACTTTCCTGGCTTGGCGCCGATCCGGACGGCTGCAGAAGGAACTGGGCACCGGCTGTCATGTCTTTTCTGCTGTGCGGGATTCGGCACCTGGGCTCCCGGGGTTTAAGCCTCCGGGCCGGCCCGCGCTGCTCCAGGATGTTCGCTTCGGGCTTCTTGGAATCGCTGCCGGGCGGTTCTTCCCGTTGGGGCGGTGGTGGGTGGCTGTGAGCCTGGAAGAGGTGGTGAAATGCAGAGCAATACCTCGTGGGGAAGGAGTTCGCCGTGGCTCCTGCAGTCCAAGCGATGCCGATCGCTGCCACCCACCATCGCCCCAACGGGAAGAACCGCCCGGCAGCGATTCCAAGGAGCTCGAAGCGAACATCCTGGAGCAGCGCGGGCCGGCCCGGAGGCTTAAACCCCGGGAGCCCAGGTGCCGAATCCCGCACAGCAGAAAAGACATGACAGCCGGTGCCCAGTTCCTTCTGCAGCCGTCCGGATCGGCGCCAAGCCAGGAAAGTGCGCTGCGCACTCCCTCCCTTCGCCTGTGAGCCCGGGTGCAGATCCGCTTGGACTGCGGGAGCCACGGCGGTGCTGGCCGGGCTGGGTCTGGTGCGGCGGGCGGAGATGAAGGAGCAGCCTCGGCGGCAGCAGCAGCAACAATTACAACTGGAAAAGCCATGGGGAAAGGAGGACGAGGAAGATCTGGCAAGGCGGTGCAAGCACTTCATGGCTCCTCCGGTGAGCGGATTGCAAGAGCTGCACGACTGGGGTGGAGACATGCGAAGTCGCATGGAGCTTCTCATAATGGAGACGCAGAGCCAGGTGTGCAAGGCGCTGGCCCAGGTCGACCGCGGCGCCGCTTTCACTGTGGACTGCTGGGAAAGAAAGGAAGGTGACCCGAATTCTGGGGTAGAGTGGGGACGCGTTCCTTTCTCGTGGGCCGCGCACTGCCTGGCACCTCTTGTAGGTTGGAACTAATTTGGAGTACAGCTTCCCCTCAATGTTGCCGGCGCTCCCAAAGTGTCATCGGTCAGCGCCAGCAACTCAGATTCGGGTACCCGGCGTATAAGACGACCCCCGACTTTTGAGATGATTTTCCTGGGTTAAAAAGTCGTCTTATACGCCGGAAAATACGGTACATATTCATTCATTCATTCATCAAACTCATGATTCTGGATTGCTATCAGAGTTAAAATATAAAGTCACAAAAAGCAGAAAAATAACAACACACATAGAAACAACATCCATCATTAAAAACAGACCCACTATTCACAGGTTAACCTAACTGATGCACTCAACCACATGCCTGATGATAAAGAACTGACCATATACAGGTAATCCCTGGGTTATGATGGCAATTGGGACCAGGATTGCCTGCATAAATGACAGTCGTAAAGCGCAATGTCATTGCTTGGTGATGGCAATCTTGGCAATTCCTGTGGCATAACCCCAAGATAGGTGGGTTGTTAAGTAGGACGAGACAGAATGTCAGGTAAGGGGCATGGGCATGTTGTGTTGGGATGAAAGTACCATGTTTGGGGGGGGGGGGAGGCCAGGGACATCCTCTTAGAGCCAGCACAGCCGATAAACTAATTAAGGAATGCCAGAAGAGGACCTGGATGCCTGGGCTCTTTATTTAGCAACCATACTACATATGCTGCCTCATAGAGCCTTCTCTGTGGGGGCTCCTGCCCTCTGGAACGAATTGCCCCCCCCGAGATGCGGAGGATTCCCGACTTACGCACCTTCCGCCGGGCCCTCAAGACGCTTTTATTTCAACAAGCCGGGCTGGCCTAATTTTTTAAATTTTTAATTGTCAATTCTTAATTTTTTAAACATTTCAATCGGGTAGTTTTATTTTAATTAGACATGGGCCAAACTATTTAATATTTTTAAACTGTTTTTAAATTTTATATTTGTGTTTTATGCTGGCTGTAGACCGCCCTGAGTCCCTTTGGGAGAAGGGCGGTATATAAATTAAATAAATTAAATAAATAAATATTCCAATTGTGATTCATGGGTTGTAGCAAAATATGCATTATTTTTAACTCTAGTATACAACTCTTAGACTTTTTTATTAATTGTATTACCTCTCACCTCTCTTCCAGAGGCTTAAAGGGTCTTCCCAGCATACTGAGACTTCTAATTGTATACCACTGGAACAAAAATGAGGACATTCCTTGACTTCCAAAATTTTGACTAGAGAGAATTTCTAGAATTACAAGATTTTCAAGAAGGAGCAACAGTGGAGGGAAAACAAATTTAGCAGTTTTGCCAATTTCACATTAACTCCTCATAATCCTCGATTTACGACGAGAGAGAGAGAGAGAGAGAGAGAGAGAGAGAGAGAGAGAGAGAATGGACTAGGGCATCGCAAGAGTTAACCGTCTGGCTCTCGCTTTTTAAAGTCCTTTAGATAATCGTTACTTGGAAACGTGCTGACAAAAGCGGCGTGAGAGGAAAAACAGGAGAAGAAAGCAGCAAAATGAACCCGCCCGATTCAATTCCCATGAATTGTGACTCACTGAATTCACCGACGGTGGCCATCGCGAATTGCGCCCTCCCGCGTGTAGTCGCAGGGAGCCGAGACATGGGCTGCGCGGTAAGCACGCGTCGCTTAGCAACGCAGGTACCAAGCGTTTCCCCAAAGGCCCACGCCCTGCCATCGCCCCTCCTTCTCTTTCACGGCCGCGCGAGCATGCGCGCACGTTGACAGAAAGGCGGGGCAGCGAAAGGAATGGAAGGCTGATCAGTCGCGTCAAGCGGGCACTTGAACGGAGGAGTTCTCGTTGTAGAGCCCTGTTTTTCAACCTTGGCAACTTTTAAGATGTTTGGATTTCAACTGCCAGAATTCCCCAGCCAGCCATGATGCAAGCCGGTCCTCGTCCTCTGACCTCAGCTATAGAATAGAGCAGTGTTTCTCA